>NC_056744.1:1630570070-1630597570 GCF_019279795.1 Protopterus annectens | reverse complement strand
ACTACAGTGACGAAAAGGGTACATTTCCCAACTCTCACTATAGTGCAATCTGCATTAAAATGTTGAAATTCATAACAGCGAATGCTATAGTGCATTCCAACTTTTTTTTTGTTCTTTCCTAATGTCGAATTGGGCATTTGGACTTACGTAAATCAAACAAAGTCCGATCACCCTTTTGATAGTAAACCTATATATACATATCACAATTTATTCCTTGATGATATCACATTATTCCAAAGCAAAGTTTGCTTAAGATTGACTGTTCAAGGGGCTTAGCTATACATTTGGGTTGCTCCAGGTACTTCTGAGACATATCCATATAGAAACAATTGCAGTACCTTGTGCAAAAGAATTTTTCATGGGATTTGAAATATTGAATTGACTCATGAATTATTTTAAGAGTGGAAGGACTGAACCACAACCTGAAAAAACAGAACCAGTATTTGTAAGCTAGTGCCTACAGGAATCGCAGTCTCTTATCATGCCTGATAAAAATATTTGCTGTTTAAATCTTTAAGTTTTCCTTTGACAACAGCTATAACATTGTGATCACAGTTATCAGTTTATTTTAAGGTAAAAGAAAACAAAGAGGCTGAAATACAGTTTGGACTAATATTTTCTACCTTTTTCTTCAATTTACAGTTTTCAACCAGTGAAGATAAGATGCCATGGCTCAGTACTGATGGAGCACTTTTACCGCCCAAGAACTGATGACAAACAAAGCAACAATCCAGTAATAAGCAATGACCATTTGCCATTTGAGGCTCTGCTGGTCATCACCACACACAGCAACACCTTCACATGTGAGGGAGGGGAGGGGAAAGTAATGATAAAATGCACACTGTGTGCAAGTTAATGAGAAGCAGAAAGATGGAGCCAGAGAATGAACCGGTAAATGAACAGAAAGACAACTTGATCACAATTTAATGTTTGTAATGATTTCAGAACTGTGGAACGTGTGTTTGTGTTCAGCCCTCCCCTCAACACCGCCAAGTCATATTGTAACTTCGGGTTTAAAACATTCAAGCATGCAATCTGTATAGTATCTCAACAGTTTCGAGCTGTCATGTTCTTTCACACCTGCCTGCTGCCCATCTTATTCACTTTGTGGAATGAACTGTTTCACAGCTTGTCTGTTTACGTATATATAAGGGGGAAAAAACTCTCATGAAAAAAAGAGACGTTTACAAAACAAAGATAACACAGACTTTTTGCTATACTGTTGTACCCTGATCATATGTTTTTCCTGCCTTTGACAGCACTGTTTTCCTTGCCTTGGACACCACATCAGCTGCCACATTGAACAAATGCAGCTTTTCCCACGATGAGTTGCACATGTTGCCTGCCTTTGAAAACATGTTTTTCTTTGCCTTGGGCCTTGTGATATTTCTTCTTCTTCTTTTTCTTTCTGAGCAAATAATCTCCAGTTTTGGACAAAGCATTGCTTCCTTTTGTTGACCGTTTCTTATTTTGTGCACTTGGATCACACACCTTTCTATCCCTCCTAAGTATAAACTCATGGTTACCTTTTGATATGCATGCCTTGCCTTGCACTGCCTACCAGAGTGGTCTTAATTGGAGCCCTGACCCGTACAGATTTTCCAGATGCTAAGTATCACTTCTGGTTTTGTTTTTGCATTTCATTTTATTTCACTTTCTTGCTTGTATTAAAAATAAGAAAAAACAGCAAACGTAGGCTATAGTAACCTTCCCTGTTGGCACCATATAATTTTCTCTGGTAATATCAACATGTGGTTCAAAATGCACTGTATTTTACACCATGCTGTACCTCAGGATACATAATTACTACAGTGACATAGAATACACTGAATACATGCAAACTCATTCTAATCTAATGTTTCTGTGATTACAGCAGCAAAATCAGATGTAAATTCTTGGTTACACCATGGAGGGTACAAAGTACTCAGACCATGATTTAGACTATATGATCATTAGCAAATGTTCACATTTGTCAATATTTTCTACCAGATCATGATAATTGTGGGAGCAGAGTGCGTAGGTAACTGACTTAAGGAACCAAACAAGATTTTTTTTGTTTCCCCTGTTCTTTCATTGACCTTAAGCCCTTTTCTTAGTTGACTCTCACAGAGTTGGGGATAAGGCCATCAGAAATGCGACTAAGGAGACAAGCTTTTATTTATCTTTGTGAATTAGAGTTTGAGTGGGGTGAGTAAACATCCCTAATTTTCCATTTAGAATAACTGGAAATGTTGAGTTTTGCTGCTTTTCAATCTATTAGATGATAATGTTAAATGAGTTCTCAGCACTGCAGCACATCTAATATGCACACATATTGTTGCCCATAATAAACAAGCAAGGGGTAATACAGTTTCTTATAGCCATGCTTATCTTACCTGGAACTGTGAATGTTGTTCCTGTAAATGGTAACTTCTCTAGATGGTCATATGGTACAGTCATGAAAGCATTCTACAGAATATGTGTTTTATACTTAACATAAAAACGTGCAAGGTATGATTCAAATGCAAAGCCACATTCAAATTTAAGACTTTTAAGGCTGTGGTCAACAGCATTTTCTTTATAAGTTCCAGAATATTCTACCTGGAGCAGAAATAGGTGACTGGTAGCTGTTAGCTGCTGCTGGTGGTGGTGGTGAAAATTCTTGCCTGTGGTGTAACTGCTGCATCTGTACTAACATAAGTTGTCGTAGTTAATCCTCTTGTGTTTTTGCAAAAGCTAACAACATTTTTCAGTCTGCATTAAATTAAATGTGCACGCACATGCAGCAGGCATAGTCTTGTACTGTGGATATATTGAAAAATTAGTTATTTGACATTTCCTCCAGTTTGTCACTTCTGCATTCACATTATTTTCTACATACTATCAAAGGCAGATGCCTAGTTAAATACACAGAAATATGCTACAGAAACTCACTGCTTTTGGGGCATTTTCTTTAACATATTCGATTTCCCACAGTGCTTTGCTTCTTTCTCCATCTTTTTTACCCTAAAGTCCAACTGCTATGCTTAGCATATGATATCATCAATAACAGTATACTGGATTTTTACTAATGTTAGGACCACATTTAGTGACATGATTGAATAACTAGTTGTATAGAAAATGGAAAACATTGCAATCAAGTTTATAAAACACACCACCTGGGAGCTCTAAGCACACCAATACCGTAGCTATAGTATCACAGATAGGTACAGCTCCTCCCTAAAGAATGCATTTTTGCAGATAATGTGACTTCCCCCGCAAGTATGTGTTCTTGCAAGTAAGGTGAACTAAAGTCCCATTCTATCAGGAAGATGAATAAGAAATGTGTAAATCATCTACTGAGGCGATTGCTATGTAGTAGGCTAGACTGTGAGTGGAGGAGAAGGATGTCTGCTGGGTGATCGTGATCCAGATCCAGATGTTTGAAAACCCTAATTCATCTGAGGCTGGTGGGATAAGCAACATGAGCATCCAAGGCAGTGGGAGGTGGGGTGGGGCAGCTTTTATTACTCCAGTATAGCTACCTGGTGGTCACACATAGCAGCAGCAACGTCAGTAGCACTGTCAGCATTGTCGGGGGGGCGGGCAGTCCACAGGGGGCTGGGAGGGCATCACACCTGTCAGTAGACATACCTTGTGTCCTTGGGGTAAGACACAAAACACAGAGATGTCTCTTTAACCAAAATGACCAAGGCTAGATGCTGACATAAGAGCATTTTGCTGGAGGTTAAGCATAACAAGAAAGATAGAAAACTCACTTTTCCTCTGATCCCCTTAATCCAATGAGTTCTACCTCCTTTGCTTTCATCTTCCACACAATAATACTGGAGAGTTCATCGTGGTATGGCTTAGGATGCTACATCCTGCGACTTTAGATGTTATAGTTCATGTCCCATAAATATTCCTAGATTATCCACTGATAGTAATGAATCCATGAGCAGATCTGATCCTTGACAACTGAGGTCATGTCAATTTGCTTCACTTCATCAGAGGACACAGTTACAACAGCAGAGAATCAGGTAATTGAATGGATATAGAATCCACTGGCATCAGGGACAGTCAAGGGATTTGGGATTTTGTAGTAATGGAGCAGGAATAAAGAATTAGAAATAAAAAGTAAAAAAAACAACTTATAGTACTTATGATGCAGGCACAGGGTGCAGACCTAAAAAAAAAAAAGTCATGCTTTTGGACTGTGTGAGTTATTCTTCTGTATTGTAACTCAGCATTAATGAGTTTAGATTATTTCCCAGTGATAAAAATAATTAGTACAAGGAGAAAACAAACAGTATAGGTCTTGTCATTGATTGATTGATTGATTGGTGCAGTATGGTAAAGTAGTCAATCATCACATAATAATTCCATATCTCACAGGGGGCATTGTCAGCCATTAGTAGCCAAGTCCTTTAGCCATATAATATCTTATTTATGTCCATTGCCTCCTCTGTGAACATCAGTTTATGCCCCGGACAGTTCCTCCCTAGGACCACTGCTAGATGCCTGTTTTAGGCCACACAGGCATTTCACAGCAGCTATTTGGGATACCCTGGTTGTTGCTGCTGTGAAAGTGCCTGGAGGAGGGTGGCACACCTAAAATGAAGTGAAGAGAAATGTTCTCCTTAGACAGGAGGAGGGACATATAACAACTGCCCTGCCCTAGGGTTACACATATACAGAAACACATACACATACAGACACACACAATTTAGTTACAAGCAGAGGTCTCTTGACTATAAGATCTTTGAATCTACCTCCCCCAGATATGGATAACCATCATTTGGTGTGCTATCCATTCTACAGCTGGATCACTCACCAGTATCTGAATCTGCATCTGAACCCAGGTCACTGCAAACAGAATCCCAGCTCTGCATTGGCAGACTGGTGGGCATATATAACATTTTGTGAGGGCTCACTCTTTGCATGATACTGTTTTGCAGCCTTGGTATAACCTAATAATTATCCCTCAGTATTGGACCCCCCACCCTCACAAAGAAACATAAACTCTGCTAGTTTCAGTAGCCTAACTGCTACATCCTCTTGCCTACAATGCAGTTTCACCAGTGTATTGGTCACACAAGTAATTCAAAGTGGTTGGATATGTATTTCATTTGTTTTTGTCACAAAGGAGTCCATGTGTGTAACCATGCTAGTGACCTTCATCTTCCCCTTTTCCATTATCAGAACCAGAGCAGTCCGCGACCCCCTTAACTCTCTACTAACATTAGGTACCATGCAGGTAATGAGCCCTCTAACCTTTCTTTTTTATTTTTATGAGTGGGGAACAACATTCTGGGCACTTCTTCCTATTGATAGTTTCCTGGTTTCCAGCAGCTGAAGCCTGTATTTGAAATTATTTGGACACAATGATGCTAAAATGTGGCAGTCACAGCCTTAGCCCTAAATACCTCTGGTCTGTCCCCTGCAAATTATTCTCCACTGCTCTTAGGCTGTTTGCTGCCATATTGAAAAAGAGATGGTAACAGAATTTAAAGTAGAGAATAACCGTAGAGTAAAACTCAGTGGTGTACTCAATATCCCTTCATATTCTTTTATGCGTTTTATTGTGCAAAGCACAAACATGACTGCAGTAACATGCAGTTTAAAGCTCTGTTTAAATAATTCTTGTACTCTGTGGTGC
The DNA here is from genome assembly GCF_019279795.1 of Protopterus annectens. Taxonomy (NCBI): domain Eukaryota; kingdom Metazoa; phylum Chordata; order Ceratodontiformes; family Protopteridae; genus Protopterus; species Protopterus annectens. The sequence continues at coordinate 1,630,591,953 of NC_056744.1, read as the reverse complement.
TGCATACCTGATGTGTAAAACTGTTTGCTAAAGCATGGTGTATTTTTGTGTGGATATTCCCACATGGATTTTGCTGTAATTCCTCTGAAAAGGCAACTGTATGTTAACTTCTTTATTGAGCAAAACACAAAAGAAGACAGAAATCTGAGAAACAATAATGCCCCCTCCACTGAAATATGTTATTGTATTTAGACTTGATATACTAAAAAGAATGGATAATTCTTGGAAGAATCAATCATGGGGAGAGGACTTGAAGATACTGTTCTTCTCCAGCTCTGCATGTCACGTGAGAAAAATGCAAAATAGGTTTGGATTGTCTTTGTTCCATGAATTTCAAAAAAGACAAAAAGGATAGTATGTGCAAACTATTTCTGTGTGGGTGAGGGGTTGAGAATTTGTTGTTCCAGTTCTGAATATATTTGCATGTTGAAATGGGGGGATAAGAGATTTAGTAGGAAAATGTATGGAAAAATGCACTTACAGAAACAAACAGTATTTACTGCCTGACTGTTACATTCCATTTCCTTCAGATGACTTCATTTAGAGAACTTGGTTTATGGGGAACACCACACATTTCAATCGCCAACTGAGGCAGAGTGATTAATTGGTTAGAGATTTTTTTTTCTGTTATGAATACAAATCACCGCATACACATTCAGTCGATAAGCGGCACTGCTGACTGTCTTGTATGACAGACCTGTCAGTGACAGTAATACTGCCCACCAGTATTCTAAGGTCAGTAAATTATGAAAATCTAATAAATTACAACAGATTGTGGTTTCAGAGATGTTAACTGCAAGCCCCAATGGTGGAAAAATGCAGAGCTAAATGCTGAGACCCTACACTGCTAAACTATGTATCGTACACTATTTTCCTACATAGTCTGAAACTTGAGTAATGCTTTAATAAGTGAGTGACCAGCCTTGATTTGTGCAGCAAAGGTACTAAACTGAAAAATCTTGGCAAGTATGCCATGCACCTAAATTATGCCACACACCTTGATTATGTATTTTAACAACCATAACAAATCTGCATTCTTTGAAAAAAATCTAGCACACTTTTTTTTATGGCTGAATCCTTCAGACTATAAACCACCTAACACTTTTGAAATGTGTTTGTGACTGTTAAATAGCAATTTTTCCTAGCAGCAATGAAAATTATGGTCTTGAAATCTCACAGCCAGTTTTCTTCCATTTATTTAATCAGAAGACATGCTGTCAGAAAGAAACATGTATGCTATGTATTGTTGAACGAGAATTGATGTGCTGGAGCTAATTTATTACAGTACAAGCTAGTTAGTTTGATTTAATTTTCAGCGTTGCAGTCTTATTATTCTGGTACTAAAAGGAGCTGAATAACAAAACTTTCTAATATACCAGACAGCACCTAAGGTACAGAAAAAAAAACTTGGCTGTATTTTTTAGGATATAGTTCCCCAAACAGAACCCAGACTTCTCTACCGCAAGAAAATTATGTCCTGGAGCTTTCAATTTTAAGAAGTGCCTCATTGCCAATGTGAACAAATTTACTGCTTTAATTTTTTGTCTAATAAATGCTTAAAATTTCCCTGAGTGTGGCTGATACAAGGGTAGCTGTGTGAGGTATGATAGCATCTGCTTTGCTAAGGTAAAAATACATTTTCACAGACTGGGTGCTCTGTGTCTATCACAACAGAATTTGCATGAGCAACTATGCAACAACAAAAACAATAAGGGCGACTAATGGTTACTCATATAAATACAGCAGTAGCAGTGTTTTCTACCACAACTAAGAATTACAAATCTCTTGTCTCCATGTTTATAAAGTGGCTGCATTAATTTCATTTTTTTTTTGCACATTTTTATTAACCATATGCAGCTGCTGCCTCTCTTTCCTAATTTCATGGAAAACTCAAACTTAAGTATTCTCAGTAAAGGAAAAAGTTTTAGCCAGGATACTTTTATTACTTATTTTGACTTAGGGGAGTTCTACCTCCTATGCTGACATTATAAAAAGAGAGCTATGTGGGGCTTCACAGCTCAGATAAAAACTATCATTCACATGTGGTAGTTGGAGCTCTGTCTGTTAACTATCATTCACATGTGGTAGTTGGAGCTCTGTCTGTTAACTATCATTCACATGTGGTAGTCGGAGCTCTGTCTGTTAACTATCATTCACATGTGGTAGTTGGAGCTCTGTCTGTTAACTATCATCCACATGTGGTAGTTGGAGCTCTGTCTGTTAAATATCATTGACATGTGGTAGTTGAAGCTCTGTCTGTAACTATCATTGACATGTGGTAAATGGAGCTCTGTCTGTTAACTATCATTCACATGTGGTAGTTGGAGCTCTGTCTGTTAACTATCATTCACATGTGGTAGTTGGAGCTCTGTCTGTTAACTATCATTCACATGTGGTAGTTGGAGCTCTGTCTGTTAACTATCATTTACATGTAGCAGTTGGAGCTCTGTCTGTTAACTATCATTCACATGTGGCAGTTGGAGCTCTGTCTGGTAACTATCATTCACGTGGTAGTTGGAGCTTTGTCTTTTAACTATCATTCACATGTGGTAGCTCTGTCTGTTAACTATCATTCACATGTGGTAGTTGGAGCTCTATCTGTTAACTGTCACTCACGTGGTAGTTGGAGCTCTGTCTGTTAACTATCATTCACATGTGGTAGTTGGAGCTCTGTCTGTTAACTATCATTCACATATGGTAGTTGGAACTTTGTCTGTTAACTATCATTCATATGTGGAAGTTGAAGCTCTGTCTGTTAACTATCATTCACATGTGGTAGTTGGAGCTCTCTCTGTTAACTATCACTCACATGGTAGTTGGAGTTCTGTCTGTTAACTATCATTCACATGTGGTAGTTGGAGTTTTGCCTGTTAACTATCATTCACATGTGGTAGTTGAAGCTTTGTCTGTTAACTATCATTCACATGTGGTAGTTGGAGCTCTGTCTGTTAACTATCATTCACATGTGATAGTTAGAGCTCTGTCTGTTAACTATCACTCATGTGGTAGTTGGAGCTCTGTCTGTTAACTCTCATTCACATGTGGTAGTTGGAGCTCTGTCTGTTAACTCTCATTCACATGTGGCAGTTGGAGCTCTCTCTGTTAACTATCATTCACATGTGGTAGTTGGAGCTCTGTCTGTTAACTATCATTCACATGTGGTAGTCGGAGCTCTGTCTGTTAACTATCATTCACATGTGATAGTTGGAGCTCTGTCTGTTAACTCTCATTCACATGTGGCAGTTGGAGCTCTCTCTGTTAACTATCATTCACATGTGGTAGTTGGAGCTCTGCCTGTTAACTATCATTCACATGTGGTAGTCGGAGCTCTGTCTGTTAACTATCATTCACATGTGATAGTTGGAGCTCTGTCTGTTAACTATCATTCACATGTGATAATTGGAGCTCTGTCTGTTAACTATCATTCACATGTGATAGTTGGAGCTCTCTCTGTTAACTATCATTCACATGTGGTAGTTGGAGCTCTGTCTGTTAACTCTCATTCACATGTGGCAGTTGGAGCTCTCTCTGTTAACTCTCATTCACATGTGGTAGTTGGAGCTCTGTCTGTTAACTCTCATTCACATGTGGTAGTTGGAGCTCTGTCTGTTAACTATCATTCACATGTGGTAGTTGGAGCTCTGTCTGTTAACTATCATTCACATGTGGTAGTTGGAGCTCTGTCTGTTAACTCTCATTCACATGTGGCAGTTGGAGCTCTCTCTGTTAACTCTCATTCACATGTGGTAGTTGGAGCTCTCTCTGTTAACTCTCACTCACATGTGGTAGTTGGAGCTCTGTCTGTTAACTATCATTCACATGTGGTAGTTGGAGCTCTCTCTGTTAACTCTCATTCACATGTGGTAGTTGGAGCTCTGTCTGTTAACTATCATTCACATGTGGTAGTTGGAGCTCTCACTGTTAACTCTCATTCACATGTGGTAGTTGGAGCTCTGTCTGTTAACTATCATTCACATGTGGTAGTTGAAGCTCTGTCTGTTAACTATCATTCACATGTGGTAGTTGGAGCTCTCTCTGTTAACTATCACTCACATGTGGTAGTTGGAGCTCTCTCTGTTAACTCTCATTCACATGTGGTAGTTGGAGCTCTCTCTGTTAACTCTCATTCACATGTGGCAGTTGGAGCTCTCTCTGTTAACTCTCATTCACATGTGGTAGTTGGAGCTCTGTCTGTTAACTCTGTTAACTCTCATTCACATGTGGTAGTTGGAGCTCTGTCTGTTAACTCTCATTCACATGTGGTAGTTGGAGCTCTGTCTGTTAACTCTCATTCACATGTGGTAGTTGGAGCTCTCTCTGTTAACTCTCATTCACATGTGGTAGTTGGAGCTCTCTCTGTTAACTCTCATTCACATGTGGTAGTTGTAGCTCTCTCTGTTAACTATCACTCACATGTGGTAGTTGGAGCTCTCTCTGTTAACTCTCATTCACATGTGGTAGTTGGAGCTCTCTCTGTTAACTCTCATTCACATGTGGCAGTTGGAGCTCTCTCTGTTAACTCTCATTCACATGTGGTAGTTGGAGCTCTGTCTGTTAACTCTGTTAACTCTCATTCACATGTGGTAGTTGGAGCTCTCTCTGTTAACTCTCATTCACATGTGGTAGTTGGAGCTCTGTCTGTTAACTCTCATTCACATGTGGTAGTTGGAGCTCTCTCTGTTAACTCTCATTCACATGTGGTAGTTGGAGCTCTCTCTGTTAACTCTCATTCACATGTGGTAGTTGGAGCTCTCTCTGTTAACTCTCATTCACATGTGGTAGTTGGAGCTCTGTCTGTTAACTCTCATTCACATGTGGTAGTTGGAGCTCTGTCTGTTAACTCTCATTCACATGTGGTAGTTGGAGCTCTCTCTGTTAACTCTCATTCACATGTGGTAGTTGGAGCTCTGTCTGTTAACTCTCATTCACATGTGGTAGTTGGAGCTCTGTCTGTTAACTCTCATTCACGTGGTAGTTGGAGCTCTGTCTGTTAACTCTCATTCACATGTGGTAGTTGGAGCTCTGTCTGTTAACTCTCATTCACATGTGGTAGTTGGAGCTCTGTCTGTTAACTATCATTCACACATGGTAGTTGGAGCTCTGTCTGTTAACTATCATTGACATGTGGTAGTTGAAGCTCTGTCTGTTAACTATCATTCACACGTGGTAGTTGGAGCTCTGTCTGTTAACTCTCATTCACATGTGGTAGTTGGAGCTCTGTCTGTTAACTCTCATTCACATGTGGTAGTTGGAGCTCTCTCTGTTAACTCTCACTCACATGTGGTAGTTGGAGCTCTCTCTGTTAACTATCACTCATGTGGTAGTTGGAGCTCTCTCTGTTAACTCTCATTCACATGTGATAGTTGGAGCTCTCTCTGTTAACTCTCATTCACATGTGGTAGTTGGAGCTCTCTCTGTTAACTATCACTCACATGGTAGTTGGAGCTTTGTCTGTTAACTATCATTCACATGTGGTAGTTGGAGCTCTCTCTGTTAACTCTCATTCACATGTGGTAGTTGGAGCTCTCTCTGTTAACTCTCATTCACATGTGGTAGTTGAAGCTTTGTCTGTTAACTCTCATTCACATGTGGTAGTTGGAGCTCTGTCTGTTAACTCTCATTCACATGTGGTAGTTGGAGCTCTGTCTGTTAACTCTCATTCACATGTGGTAGTTGGAGCTCTGTCTGTTAACTCTCATTCACATGTGGTAGTTGGAGCTCTCTCTGTTAACTATCACTCACATGGTAGTTGGAGCTCTGTCTGTTAACTATCATTCACATGTGGTAGTTGGAGCTCTGTCTGTTAACTATAATTCACATGTGGTAGTTGGAGCTCTCTCTGTTAACTCTCATTCACATGTGGTAGTTGGAGCTCTCTCTGTTAACTCTCATTCATATGTGATAGTTGGAGCTCTGTCTGTTAACTATCACTCACATGTGGTAGTTGGAGCTCTGTCTGTTAACTATCATTCACATGTGGTAGTTGGAGCTCTGTCTGTTAACTATCATTCACATGTGGTAGTTGGAGCTCTGTCTGTTAACTATCATTCACATGTGGTAGTTGGAGCTCTGTCTGTTAACTATCATTCACACGTGGTAGTTGGAGCTCTGTCTGTTAACTATCATTCACATGTGGTAGTTGGAGCTCTGTCTGTTAACTATCATCCACATGTGGTAGTTGGAGCTCTGTCTGTTAACTATCATTCACATGTGGTAGTTGGAGCTCTCTCTGTTAACTCTCATTCACATGTGGCAGTTGGAGCTCTCTCTGTTAACTCTCATTCACATGTGGTAGTTGGAGCTCTGTCTGTTAACTCTCATTCACATGTGATAGTTGGAGCTCTGTCTGTTAACTCTCATTCACATGTGGTAGTTGGAGCTCTGTCTGTTAACTATCATTTACATGTAGCAGTTGGAGCTCTGTCTGTTAACTCTCATTCACATGTGGTAGTTGGAGCTCTGTGTGTTAACTATCATTCACATGTTTTAGTTGGAGCTCTGTCTAACTATCATCCACATGTGGTAGTTGGAGCTCTGTCTATTAACTATCATCTAAAAAGACCAAGTGGCAAGATGTTCCTCCTTTGGCTTGGCTTATTAACTATCATCCACATGTGGTAGTTGGAGCTCTGTCTGTTAACTATCATCCACATGTGGTAGTTGGAGCTCTGTCTGTTAACTATCATTCACATGTGGTAGTTGGAGCTCTGTCTGTTAAATATCATTGACATGTGGTAGTTGGAGCTTTGTCTGTTAACTGTCATCCACATGTGGTAGTTGGAGCTCTGTCTGTTAAATATCATTGACATGTGGTAGTTGGAGCTCTCTCTGTTAAATATCATTCACATGTGGTAGTTGGAGCTCTGTCTGTTAACTATCATTCACATGTGGTAGTTGGAGCTCTGTCTGTTAAATATCATTGACATGTGGTAGTTGGAGCTTTGTCTGTTAACTGTCATCCACATGTGGTAGTTGGAGCTCTGTCTGTTAACTCTCATTCACATGTGGTAGTTGGAGCTCTGTCTGTTAACTATCATCCACATGTGGTAGTTGGAGCTCTGTCTGTTATCTATCATTGACATATGATAGTTAGAGCTCTGTCTGTTAACTATCATCCACATGTGGTAGTTGGAGCTCTGTCTGTTATCTATCATTGACATATGATAGTTAGAGCTCTGTTTGTTATTACGTGCTACAATTACTGTATATCCTGAAGTTTGCATTCATGCTGTTTGGGACCTGCACTTGCAGTATTGTTTGCTTTTTTCCTTTTTCCTGAATTTCTTCTCCAAGTCAATTCATGCCAAATGCTTGAATCCACCACATTATGGGATGAAGAAGATGAAAACCTTAAGTTCCAGCAGTCCAGTAATAAACAAAAGTTCACAGCATTCTTACATTCCTAAAACATATTGTCTATTAACAGGAAACATTAAGCCACATAGATTGTGAGGTCTCATTGAGTAACCCCCATCACTTCTGTGTATAGAAATTATAAAAGTGAGTGCCATGAATGCCAAAATACCTTGGCAATTATGTGTATGGCTCGTAATGTGAAGGGAAGGTGACTCAACTCTGATACTGTTCTTTAATTAAATTATATTAAAACCGCAACATAAATAGGAGAGTGCATCTGTCATGTAATAGTAACTACCCCAAATGTCTGTGATGTGTACAGACACACACACACACACACACACACACACACACACACACACACACACACATACGCACACACACACACACACACACACACACTTATGAAATTACTGTTTTTCATTTTCTAAGGGGGATTTATCCCTTTTCCCTGTTTAGTACTACCTTTGAATTTATTTATATAAAATAAGGGAGTTGGAGGGCCCCTCCAACTCAACCAGAGCAGGAAAAAGTTGATAGATCATGATTTTCAATTGTTTGTTATAATTGTATGCAAGGCATAACAACATTTTCTATTGATACTGTAGAAATATAGATTCCAGTTATACGTATGCAAACACACACACACACACACACACACACACACACACACACACACACACACACACACACACACACACACACACAGGTACATAAATACACCTATACATATGTTTATTTTCCAATCTGATGGGTTCAAAATATTGACAACTCCCTTAATGAAAGTGTGACTTGAAGTTATAGTGGTATTTGATTGCCTGACTGTGGTCTGATTCCAAAAAGCCTGTTCAATTCAGGTTGTGCCACAGAGCATCCAGGTCAGCAAGAAAAAAAATGGCTTGACTCAAGGTTTAGCAATATTGGAGATACTTACATTAGACAGGGCATGCGCAGAGTCTCTCCTTGCATAGCAGGTATGAGACTTTACTTCCCCAGTGAAAAATCATTTTTGCTGAATTGACTATGTTGGACAAGTTTCATTGAACTAGGCCACCATTATATGGACCATACATGCATTTTCACACAGCAATTGAATGGAACGTGAGTTTCAGGCTGTTAATTCTATGGCACAGGAAAAAATAGAGAACAGTGATGTGTGTGTGTGTGTGTGTGTGTGTGTGTGTGTGTGTGTGTGTGTGTGTGTGTGTGTGTGTGTATATATATATATATATATATATATATATATATATATATATATATATATATATATATATATGTTTACTTTGAAAATGTTAAAAGGCATTCGTTCAAAACTTTGATAGTCAAATGGTCTGTCCAGGTTCCCAGAACACCGAACGGAGTATTGGTCGAATCCATGTTAGCGAATGCCAGTGTGCATTCACACATCTGAGTTTGACGTTTTGATTGAAGATCGCACTACAGTGGGGATTAGGGAAATCTACCATTTTCCTCACAGTAGTGCGATCTTTGAGTTTGTATGTATAATATGCAGGGGGGGGGGGCAGGGGGCCACCGGATGAGCAAGTCAACCTGGTAATGTTAAAAATGTTGAAGTGCAACATCTTGACATTACCAGTGTCAACAATTGATGTAGAAGATATTTTTAATTTTGAGGTTCGGTGTAGTGGCCATTTGATGGGATGCCCTTCAACATTTTCAAGGTAAACCATATATATATATATATATATATATATATATATATATATATATATATATATATATATATATATATATATATATATATATGGGTCTACTTCATATGACCTAAATTTCATTCGTCCCCCACACACCCCCAGCTATATATACTAACTCCAGGATCGCACTACAGTGAGGAAAAGGGCATATACCTTTTACTTTAATGTGTCAGTGTCATGAGTTTCAGTCAAATGAGTTTTCAGTCTTTTGAACTTTCAGTGTTTTGGACTCAGTCAAATGAAATTTAGGTCATATGAAGTAGACCCATATATATATATATATATATATATATATATATATATATATATATATATATATTTTTTTTTTAAAGTAGGTAGTAACATTTTTGTGAGTCTTGTCTTAGCACTCTGACATACATTACAAATAAATTGCTTACTGGGAATACACGTAAGGCTTTACTGGGGTCAAAGTTCTCAGTTTTCCAGAAACCACACTGTATATTGCAGTAGTCTGCATTTCAAACTGCTGACAATGCATACATTTTTTTTTCCAGCAGTGTTCAGTGTGTTGGATGAGCCTATGTGGTTAGCAGAGGGCTGAGTATTGTGTTGAAGAAGCATGCCAGTTGTTGTGATGAGAGTCTGTATCATAGCTGAGTCTCTGAGTAACTAGTGCATATAAATGAAAAAAAAATTACACCGTTCCTCCAAGTTATCAGTTTAAAATTGGAAAAGTAATGTTTTAGCCTTTATAGTACATCATTACATTTCCTCTTTTTATCAGGGACGTCACTTAGTTCTGCTTCTGTATTCAAAGGAGCCCACACAGTTTAGACATTACTCCACAAGTGGTTTGGATTCCTGCTACTTTGTGGCACCCACACTTTTTGTTTTGCTTTTGTGAGAAACTCTAACAAAAGTGGTAGTGATTGGCATATGGGTAACTTTCTAAATGTCATCCCAAACAAATGTTGTCCAGAGTAACACAGAAGTGGTTGCCACTCATAGTCAGTATGCTGAAATGTGTGTGTGTGTGTGTGTGTGTGTGTGTGTGTGTGTACAGTTGTGAAGTAACTGTAACTTTCACAATACTTCTTATGTCATATTTCATCTTGAAGAGTAACAGATAGGGCGGGCCCACCATTCCACATCTTTCATGAACAATAAATATTAAACAGTGTTGGTTACCAGCCCAATATTATACACTCCCACCCCTGCATACGTTTCCTGTAGGTATAGATTTACATATCTTCAAGATAAGGAGCTGATAGCTTTGAAAGCTGGATCTTAAATAAAAGATTTCCTGTCGCCAAAGTATTCAGCTAACACTTTCTTAAATGTTTTAGGATTATTGAAAATCTGAAAACTATATGGCAAACCATTCCATAAGGGAACATCTCACTCAAAATATAGTTTCTGTGCAACAATGCTATCTTTTTCAAATAGATCATTAGCATGGAATTGTACCATATATTTGCCATTCTTAAAAATAAACAACAGACATATAAAGTCCTTATTTGGTGACCATCCTTTGCTGTACTGCTCATGTGTTATATATGCTGTCTGTTAGTCTCTATGATACCTTTCAGCACACAAAGCTTTGTGCTTCAGGTCACCCTATGAATGCGAGCTGTGGGCTAAGGGACAGTGTGTTACCAGAATGTAACATAAATACATCACATTAAAAAAGCTGGCTCTGAACCCAATTTTCACTGTGTCACTAGACATGCAAGAAAATTGCACCATCATTCTGGCCTTTCGTGAGCATTAAACAAGTCAGTACAAAAGCTGAATAAAAAAAAGAAATCTGGAATCCTCGTTCCTTGGTGTCAGTGAACATTGGCAGTGTTAAAGTTTTAATGAGGTGTCTGTCTTCTTGCTAGAAGAAGAAAACTTAAGACACTGTGATTATTAATTAAATTCAGAAGTTGCAGCTGAGGGGCAAGGGATAGTTGAGGATTTTTTTCCTGCAGTGACTGAATTATGTTCCTTCACCTCACCGAAATACCGGTAGTCATGGTTATATGGACACTTTTTTTTCTTTTTTTTTTTGTCTGGGTATCTTTTTATCATCTTTTATTCTGTCTTGTGCAGTTTTGTGCATGCCTATCACCTGTATATGCACTCTGAGCTGTGCCCCTAATAAATCTGCCGTCTTCCTGCCCATGAAGGGGTGTCTGACATTCACTATATTGTACCATTTAATATCAGTTCAGTGCTTTGACTCCTTAATCTGGAAGATCCCCCTAAATGAGTAAAACAGGATTACCCTAAGACCTGACTTAGCAGGTGATGCTGAATGTTGTTTGGAATGAGAGGGTTAGATAAACTCTTGGGTATTATTTGATAACTTCTTTGGGGGAAGAGGGTTCATAGTTGGAAACTACTGCCGCAGGAACACTGTGTAATGACAAGAGGGGATTAGTTAAGTGTGTTATCACACCACAGTGTACCAGTGTTTAACATCACCTGCTCTTCATCTTCATCCACTGTGGTCCTAGATTGCTGTTCTCTCTGCCTCTTCTGGCTGTCAGCATACAAGCAGGTACCACAGCTCCCCATGGATGGCAGCAGTTCCTAAGATACATAAAGCAGTAATTTTTCTCCCACCCAGAGCACACAACTGCTCTTGCATGTACTAGATCTGTTTCTGACATTTCTGAGTGAGTCATAACATAACAAGCTTTGAAGAAAGCATGTACTATAGATCTGCAATTCTTCATCGCATAGTTTGGAATTCAGAAATTGTCACTTTCAGATCTACGTTCGCAGTTATCTCCATTAAGACAGGCAGTTGTGTCTGGTCAAGTACCTAGTAAACAAAGACAAAGTCTTAATTAATACATTAGTCTACCAAAAAGGTGGCATCTCTACTCACCTGAAAGGTCAAGCTATGAACTATAAAGCATTTTGGCCACTGATGTTAATACTTCCCCTCAGCCTCAAGGCTATTCAGTGTTAACGGCTCCTTTCAACCTGATGTTTGCCCATACAATGAGTGTATCTAAGATACCACACTGTTTTTATGTGAAAATAAAACACTTCTGAATTCTCACCAACAGCATTTTCAGGTAGTTTTAAGGAAGGGTAATAGGGCTAACTTATATTAGAAGCAGCACAGGGACATGGCAACTGACTCTTCTGCATGAGAATGGTGCTGTAGAAGACTTCATAAGTCACACGTGAACGACTGTTGTGCCTAATTACATATAACTGTGCACAACCTGTATCTCCGTGACAACATATGCATCCATAAATGATGGCATGCTCATATTACCGTGTAATAGACCTACCTAGCCATGGTACTGAAGCAATTCTGACTGTGAAACACTCCATAACATCATTTAGAGGGACTGCCTCATAGGGTGTTTTTTTAAATTTTGTTCGTCAGTGCTGCCATAAATTCATGCCACCCATTAAAGAGTTTAAGCGACTGCTTGCAAACTGGATCCTTCCCATGTCTGTCTTGGCTCAGTGCCCTTTTCTGACATCATGCTTTTGTTTTATGACATTTGTTTCAATACACAGCACCTTCCCATATTTGGAATAAGCTGTATGACACATTCTCAACCTTGAAACTGGACAGCTGGATGAGCACCCTTAAATTATACTGGGACCAAGCAGACTAGCCCTCCTTGATAAAGGGGGTGTAGCCTGAGGGTGGGGACTGGCAAGGAGTTGATGGTTATGAGATTAAATTGCCTTGAAACTCCTGTAAATCTCACAAATCTAATAGAATACCATTTTGGAGATAATTATGTTATTAAAAATAGCATGACATTAGGAGTAGGTAGGCAGATGAAGCAGAGAAAAATCTTATATTTATCTTGTTTCTTACAGTTGTCCTTGGAAATATGGAAAAGAAACATGACAGAATATGTGGGACATGTAAAACAAACTATGCTGAAAATCTTGCATATATAACAAAATTTTTTTTATGGATTCATAAGCTGTTTTATTGTCAGTCATTAAAATTGTTTTTAAAAACATTTAAGCAATACTCATATTTAACAATTAATAGTTTTATAACAATTAATATATTAAACATCTTTAGAACTAAGATAGTATCTACAGGAACATGACAGCAAGTCACAACAGTGGGAGTAAGACAGCTTAGCTCATTATATTTTTATAGCGAAATCCAGGGTGATGAAATGTTAACAGGAACTGGTGAACTGGTTTCTGGGAAACTATTAATAAAAGCCATTTAAATGTTGCTAAAACACTGCAGATAAAATGTAAGAAGTTAAAAAAAGGTACAGAACATACGGTAGCTAAAATGGGTTTGATTTTCTCATATGTTTATAACTGCTTGATACAGCTCTTTCTAGGTAGAAGGATACGAAAAGTGTAGTGAAAGAGGACAAGTGGCTCTGAAATGGTGCGGAATCCATCGTAGAAGAGAGAGTTGCCAAATTATAGTCTGAACCAACAATTTGTGTGCTGTACCCATGGCAGATTCAATAACCCCCACACACATACACAGTTCACTGCTGCAATGGAGATTACATTGCAGGATTTTGACAGTTTGGTCACTATTACTTTTTTTCTCCAGTGCTGAAGTCTTCAGCCCTGTGTATGAGAGCACTTGCCCATGCAGACCTTTTTCCCTCAGTCGTTGTGGTGCCTGAAATTTATGGTGTTCCTCTATCACTGAAAGGGTTGACTGTTATGGTTTCTAATGGCGGACACTGATGGCAATGGAGAGCAAACAAAGTTTGCATTATCTCTCTGCTCGCCAAACTTTTGTATATGTATTTATAAATAGGATTTGTTTATGAATGTTGCTAGCGCATGCCAATGATATGAACTGTACTTTAAACAAAAAATTTGCACTTTGTATTTGTCATGATGAAAATGACATGCCTTTTCTTTGTTAAATATATTAATAATCTTTGTACCAAACTGAAAGATATACCCAGAGGCCTGTTACAAAATAAACCCCACAGCACTAAAAAATATACCCATTAGTGCAACAAGATCACAAACACACCTGCGCGCGCACACACACACACACACACACACACACACACACACACACACACACACACACACACACACACACACACACCGCACAGAAACAGTATTTTGAATAGGGCAAGAGATTCCAAATGAAGGTTCCCTCCTGGAATCCCGATCTGCAGGTTCAGTAATGTTGGAGGGTGAAATTTCTTGTGTAAGGGATGAGTTATAATGCTCTTATTTAAAGGCACGGCAGTCTTGTCATATACCATTTTGACTCCTTATCTCCTCATGACTGCTGAACCTCCTTTCCTGTTGACCCATCAGTTCCCCATTCCCTGACATCTTATGATATCAGACTGGGGAGGCAGGAGTCAGAGATCACAGACCATTATTCATTCGGCAATCAGGAACTTTTCTTCTGCTGTTAGCCCTTCCCCCCATTGCCTGGTAAGCATGGTGATATACCTGTTGTATTATGCTACCATGTGGGTGCTTGGTTCTGCACATGCATGTCTATCTACAAGAGATGCATGCCTACGCAGGTTTGTACTCCTACGTCTCACCTTCCTCCATGGAGAGTACACCTGTGGCCAGACATACACAGGTGCCACTACTACAGCTGGACACACACCATTCCCTTCCACTAGGATGAAGACAGTCAGCACCAGATGTTGACCACCCCACACTTCCCAGGCCAGCTTCTCATGATCTTTGGGTCACTAATCAATTCCGGGTCAATAGAACTGTAGTCAGGACATTACTGTCTCTATGCTACAGAATCATTTCAAAGACTCAACAGCCCTGAGGCACAGCAGAGCTCACAAATGTAATGTAAATAACCATCCCCTACTTGGAATCATAGCTAAACAGGAAGAAGAACAGTCTTTGTGAAAAACAAGCACTGCCAACCATTAGAAACAGTCCATGTGGAATACATTTGGTATACTTCTATCCTTCAATTACCATACCTTGTTGTAGTTTGACCTCTGAGCACTCTCAAAGTATGTCACAAAATTTGACTTTGTGCTACTCTTTGCCAAAAGAAGTTGTTAGGTTGGGAGGTCGGCATACTGGTTAAAGTGTTTACCTTACAGACAGAAGGTCTGAGGTTTAATTCTCACATGGGATAATTGGTTAGACTTAAAATAGCCCACCGGGGCAGTTAGCCTAATACTAAGCTATGATCCTATAACGGTAGAAATTAGAGCAAAACCTATGTAAAGCATAAGACAATAACCAATCCACCACCACGAAGGAAACATTTTAAAAGAGATCTGGGGTTTATTTTGTAGCTAGGAGAGTTTGAAATCTATGCTGTTTTCAAGTGACACACTTGTACTGTTATCACTATACTGCCTGAATTTTTTAAATATATCTATAAATATATATATATATATATGTGCAGACACATATATCTTTATTTTTTGTGTATCTTGTGCATGCAAATAATTTATGCAGAATAATCAATGTTTTGTATTACTTCAAAGCATGATTTGTGACTTTCAGCAGTTGTGCATGTCAGTGAACAATAAATGAAATTTCACAGTTACTTTTTTTTCTGAACTTTTTTGTCTTCTCTTGTCTTCATTGGAGCAGTAAAACTTGATGAGAATTGAACCCAGGGTTTTAAACAAAAGCAATAATTTGATATATAAATGAAAATGCCACTACCTAAGAAGACTTTTTTATTTAATGTGCCACTTCCTTTTTTTTCTCCTTATACAGCTGTCTTCTGGAAGCTCCATGTGACTTAATATTTGGTGATTTTAGGATCTCCACTTCTGCAGGCTTGTTGTAGTACTGTTAACCCGAGACTCACTATAACAACATCCAAATTCTACAAATATATTAAAGAAAAAGGAATAAAATATGGCCCCGGCTGATGTGAGTGTACTCCTTCTACAATTCCCATGCAGGGAGCAAAATCCTTACATAATGTAACCTACTCCAAGATAACATCACTTCAGGGTAGACTATTTTTGAAGACTTTTGACCTCAGTAAAGTGGGTCTTGATAAAGCATCAAGTTATCTCTGCAGCCACCCCACCCCCCCACCACCACCACCACTGCTCTACTGGAAATTTATACATACTAGAATTTGAGCATGTCAATAATCTTACATCTGTATTTGTTTTAATCGGTCCAGTTAGATTACTGCTGATTTGAATGGAACAGTTTCCAAAGCTGCTAGTGATCTCCAAGGTCCATTAACTTTTCCTTCATTTGATCTATGAGAAGGCCACAAAATGTGTGACCCAAAAATATTATTAAATCTACAGACCAATTTGATCATTTTCCTGTTGCTATCAGAATAGGTATTCCTGAAGAGCAGAACATGGGGAGTGCAAGTAACCTCACAAACTGATTAAATTTACTGCTATTGTTTTATGAGTAGGGACTCACTCAAAGAGGGCTCAGAAATGTTAACATGTTTCAAGGCCTCTCAAGCCCTCTGCTTGTTGTTTTATGATTCGACAGGTCCACTTAGAGGGGGTTCTGTAATCTGGTGACTACCAGAGTGTGTGTGTGTGTGTGTGTGTGTGTGTGTGTGTGTGTGTGTGTGTGTGTGTGTGTGTGTGTGTGTGTGTGTGTGTGTGTGTGTGTGTGTGTGTATGTGTGTGTGTGACTGGGGAGGTTACAGGAACCAGACCGTTAAATTCTAGAAGCATCTATTCAGTATCATTATCTGTTCATGAATGTCCATGTAGAGCAGCTCCTAAAATTACAGGGATTCTGTCCCATTTCTATTACCCCCCCCAAACCCACACA
Organism: Protopterus annectens; assembly: GCF_019279795.1. Lineage (NCBI taxonomy): Eukaryota > Metazoa > Chordata > Ceratodontiformes > Protopteridae > Protopterus > Protopterus annectens. The sequence continues at coordinate 1,630,575,187 of NC_056744.1, read as the reverse complement.
CATTAGCATGGATTTACAAAATGAGGGAGCTTGAGGGGTCTTGCAATATCTAACTGAGATGTAGAAAGATTATGGATTTTTTTTCTGATTACATGGAGTAGTACCATATCAGTCCTCTGGAACAAACTTTTTTTTTTTCATTCTTCATGACAGCCATCATGCTCTGCCCTCCTGGCAGCTTTATGGTCCAGTTTATTGCCACTGTGTAAATGCCCTACATCGCATTACAGCAAGCCAGGAGTGGTAGCTACCATCAATGCACTTTGGGAGGCTGGGAGTTTTTCTGTAAGACTATCTCTGTATGTGCTAGGTCATGCAAAGTGATTTGAGTGCAGTGGGCCATCCACACCTCTGTATGAACCCCAGTCTCAACCTGGACTTCTCAGAGAGTGTACATGGGGGCACATGCTCTCAGTCACCAACTCCCTGAAAAGAGGTGTGTAGGCCAAACCTCATCACTCCTCTTGTCCTCTACACCAGTTCCAACATGTGCCCATTCCGCTAATCAGTCTTGGGTTTTCAGGGTCATAGTCAGGGCTTTATACCTCTAAGACAATGGAGGTGAACCTCAGGCTGTCACCTTAACAATTACCTCACAACAGTGGGATTACAATGGACCACCGAAACAGAACCTCATATATCACATTTCTAAATGGTGCTTCTTCCACCCACCCATCCAATAAAGAAACAAACCATAAAAATATAAAACATTATAAATTACTACAAAATACCCCATCTTTTAAATCCAGGGCAATTTATATGCCTAGTATGATATCATCCAATCAGCTATCATCTATAACCAAAAAAAAAGACAAAAAAGAGAGCGCTCACTAATGGTATTCTTGCTTACATTACCTTTCAAGACATATCCACCTGCTTTCCATACTAACATTATTTATCAAAGAACACAAGTTCATCTTCTGTCAACTTGTCAGTGATGAACAAACTTTCACGAAAACACCTCTAGACAGTCCTAGCATAGTAAACACATTGCCTAGATTCATTGGTCCCAATAACCAGTACAAAAAAATTCATTACATAATTCTAACTTTATAATCTTTAACTAAATGTTATCAGGTTTATAGCTCATCAGCCTTCCCAGTGTGACCAGCATCTCTTACTCAACTGTTAAGATTATTGACATTTTTTTGAGTGGATCTGATTCAAACCCTGTTATGAACAATACAGAAAAACAGTCAAGTACATATCTCATTAAGCTAACAATGAACCCTAGTTTACCATTTAGTAAAATAATGCCCATGTTTATACTTATTATTTAGTCATAATTCAGAAATACGGGTCTATATTATCGGAACGAAAGTTTCAAACTCCAAATACCATATGGTCGACACCATATGGTCTAAGTTTGAAAATTTTGAATCCGAATAAAAATAAAACCAAGACAGGTAAACTGTCTTTAAGTGTTTTATGCAGGGGGACAAGCCCCCCTGCACACCTCACAGCCCTGCTACTTAAATATACCAGCTCTGAGATCACACTACATTGAAGTAAAGGGAAAAATTCCCTACGGCGATCTCCATTCACTCTTGCGATTTTTGCGATATTCTCACATTTGGTGTCGCTCAAATGGGATTCGCTCAGTGCAGTTTTCACTGTACTAATATAGACCCCAGAAATACAACCACCTTCTTATTATCATTATGAAGTTCCTATAATGTACTACAGACCATTGTCAAATATCAAAATATTGGGTATCTCTTGCCTCCAGAATATAGACTTGAATGCAGTAATCCCACTTGTGTTTACCACGTCTACCGATTTGATTATTTCTGGGAACATGGCATAATAATCCACACATATGAGATGTATAACTTTCTTAAACTTTAATAAATCAATACCCAGTTAGCTCCATGGATGATCTACAAGTGGGTATACCAGCATTGCCCCTTTAAGACTTTTGAAAGCATTATTTCACTATATATTTCCCGCAAACTTAGTGTTGCAAATTGCAACATAACAGATAAAGTATTAATTATAATTTTCTACATTTATACAATATTGAACAATCATTAAGGAGCTATAATAATAATAACAGGGGATTGATAATAAACCATGCTAAACATCAACATCTTAAACATTATTATTACTAAAACTTTATTAATCATGCAAAACTAGCTATATAAAAAATGAAAACAAAAATTCAGAGTGATGATATTAGCACAGACAACTTTAGAATCTGTTCATAGAAATTCAGTTCCTCCTGAAATGTTAAGCAAATATTTGTAACTGTGTCAAGTATACCATGAACATCTGCGCCATATATAAAGTCTGCAAGTCCATTATTATCAAAAGTTTCCCTTTTCAATAGGCACACACTTATTGTTTTCCTAACTATTCAAGTTCAGTTAAGAAATGCAGACTCAAGAAGGTCTCATCATCTATACGCACCACATAAAATTCTACTTTACATGAGCCTACACTTTTAATTAGCCTTAAAATGTTCAGGAAATCAAATACTGGGCACATATTTATAACAGTGCTATGTCTGCCATGAGTATTAACTCCATATAAAGTCTTTAAATTACCTCTGTTCAAAAATAATTCTTTTTTACATAAGAACACTGTTGTAGTTTTGCACACAGGTCAAGTTCACACTTATAACCTAGCAAACAATTAAATTAACGAGAACAGGCTGAAGAAAGATGCAGTCTCTATGCCCCTCTGTTCCAGTGCCATATCTTTTGCCTCCTTTACTTGAGCCCCCAGTTTCAGTTACCATAAGCATGGTCTGGAAAATCACATGTAGCACATACATTTATAATATCAGCCCCATTGAAAGCCTTTGAATCATGCATGTTCAAATGATCCTTTTTAAAAATTATTTATTTATTTATTTGCAGATGTTTTCTAGGAAAGCCCGTGTGGGCATTTAACCCATTTTTAGTAGAGGTCTAAGAAGAAAAGCTGAATTAATAATATTATACAGTAATTAGATTTATAAGGATCAGACTAGAATGTGTAGGAAAACAACTTCTCTGTGAAGAATATACACACACAGTTAGGTACACGTGAAATCTATAAGGAAATATAACATGTCTCGTACTTGTATCATAACTTGGGAATGCTTTAAAGTATGTCAGTTGTGAGGTTATGTTTAGTACAGATACTGGAAAATTACATGAAATCAGTTACTGTGAGCATTAGCATCCTTAAATATGAAATCAGTAACATAAATGTTATCAGTCAGCTGAAGTAGGTAGTGCGCAAACCAACATTTGTATGCTTATGAAATCAGTGTCAAGAAATAGTATTGCTTTACACTTAACCAGGGGATGTAGAGAAGCAGGGCTATGAGTCAGTGATGCATTGTTTCAGGTGAGATTTAAATGACTGAGTGTCATGTATCTGTCTAAGAGAGAGCAACGGGAAGCCGTATTGTGAGCTTTATTTACAGTAAGTAATAGTTTGTCCTTAAATCAAAGAGGTCAGTTTAGTGACTACTGCTGCATGAGGTTCTTTAAGGTTGGCCATTCTTCTAGTTTGTATGTAAGATTGTGGATGACCAGTAGCTGGTTAAGTCTTGCATTAGGATAAGTTAACCCAGCTGAGTTTTCTAGGGCCAAACAATGATGCAACCTTTGAGTGTGATTAGCAGCATATCTAGTTATTTTATTGTAGCACTGTTCTAGTTTATTTGTATAGTAGCATTCTGTGAGGAGAAGATAGGAGCAATGTACAGTATTGTTGGAAGAAGATATGATGCAGCAATAATTTTTCTAGAAGCATCAGTGTGGTAGTGTTGACCTCTGTACAGTAAGCCAAGTTTCTGATAAGTACTTTTGACAGTTTAGTAGATATGCATGTCAAATTTCAAGTTGTTGTCTACAGTGACTCCTAAAAATTTGGTTGGTTTATTAGATCAATTCTATTTTTACTGGCTGCGTGATTTTGTGTTACATATATAGCTACATTCAAGAGCAGCTGTGGGTTAAGTGGCCAATATTCATTACAGGAGTGTGTTTCATGGCTTTGCTGTTGCACTTCTAGTAGTTTTTTTTACTACATATAAATGGAGAGTCATCTGTATACTGAATAATCTTAGCTTATGTACTTATTAAGTGTAGGTCATTAATAAATATTTTAAACAAAATGGGGCATAGACTGGATCCTTGCGGGACATCGATGGAGACTGGCAGACAGGAAGACAATTCTTTCCATTAGTCGACTGCTTAAAATCAGTTTAAAAGGTAGGTGACAAACTTTGAAAGGGTGGGATGGGATTGGTCCAGTTTGAATAGTTTGTGAAGGTTATTAGCTATCAGCTCCCTTCCAGCTATCATCCCATTCATTTCCCCATTGCTGGGGTGAGGGTTGACTGGGAGGAGGAGCCATCATTTAGGCAGCCATTAAAAGTGATTCAAGGGTATTTCTTCTTTGTCCCAATATCCCCATGAATGTAGAAAGACATGTAATGGGCTGTCTATACTGATCGTTCTCACTTTTGCAAGAACACTGCAAGTAAGCAGCCACACAACCACACTCCAAGAAGTTTTCCTAGTTACCACTGGAGAAATAGCACTTCCCTTTGTGCTCCTGGGTGCCTGCTACCCTCCCCACCCCCAGGAGTGTGAAGCAAGCCACTGCCTTTCACTCCCTTCCCTCTCTGCCCAGGTCCTTCAGTGCTGGGGCTGCTAATTGAACCTCAGTTGTCTGGGTCACAATAAAGGGTCCATCCCTCTGCACCATGAAGCTCGGCAGTTTATAAATAATGTTTTTGCTGAGCGACATTATCAATGGCTTTTGATAAGTTGAGAAGGAGGGGTGAGACTAGATTACCATGGTTTCTGCTAATGCCGAAGATACTGATAAAGCTAAGAACAGCTGTAGCGGTGCTATACTGAAGATACGGATAAAGCTAAGAACAGCTGTAGTGGTGCTATACTGAAGATACTGATAAAGCTAAGAACAGCTGTAGCGGTGCTATACTGAAGATACGGATAAAGCTAAGAACAGCTGTAGTGGTGCTATACTGAAGATACTGATAAAGCTAAGAACAGCTGTAGCGGTGCTATACTGAAGATACGGATAAAGCTAAGAACAGCTGTAGCGGTGCTATACTGAAGATACTGATAAAGCTAAGAACAGCTGTAGTGGTG
>NC_056744.1:1630490070-1630565070 GCF_019279795.1 Protopterus annectens | reverse complement strand
GTACAGAATTTGATATTTCCTCTTCCCACGGTACAGAGTTTGATGGTTCCTCTTCCCACAGTACAGAGTTTGATGGTTCCTCTTCCCACGGTACAGAGTTTGATGGTTCCTCTTACCACGGTACAGAGTTTGATGGTTCCTCTTCCCACAGTACGGAGTTGGATGGTTCCTCTTCCCACGGTACAGAGTTTGATGGTTCCTCTTCCAACGATACAGAGTTTGATGGTTCCTCTTCCCACAGTACAGAGTTTGATGGTTCCTCTTCCCACGGTACAGAGTTTAATGGTTCCTCTTCCCACGGTACAGAGTTTGATGTTTCCTCTTCCCACGGTACAGAGTTTGATTCCTTACGCCTTTAGTATTTTCCTACTGTCTTACTTTGAGCAAGTCGCTTAACCAGATAGTGACCCTGGCTCAATTTGCAATTTGTCAAGTTAGTCAACAAATAAATAAGTCAATAAAATAGTTTATGTCTTCAGCACTCCTTTAGTGCAACTAAAAACTGTCATCACTGTTATATGGAAGCACCTAAGAAATCATGATCCACAGACACTGGTTTACCATCAACTATTATCCTCTTACCAGTTCTGCAAAGTTGTGGTAAGAGCTTCATCTTCTCATACCAAGTTACAAACCGAACCAAAATCACTCATAGTTGACTACACACCTCATTAGCCACCACTGACAGAAGTATATAAGCTTTGTCAATGCTCAGAGAGCTCTAAGAAAATTCAGTCCATTGTGCCATCATTGTTTTCTGAAACTCCAAACAGCTAAATTTTTCCTGACCTTCTACAATCCCATTCATGTACAAATTTCTTTGCCTTATCTTATTTTCCATTGTGACAAACTTCAAACCAACATAAACTACTTGACTGCTAAGATCTGTGGATTTATTTTGCACAGCAGCCATTCTTTGCTGCACTGACATCATGGGGTCATGTTGTTCGGAATACATCCCTGACCGTTGCATACTCCGAACGTAAATGTTGAAACTCACAGGCATGAACGCTCAGAATGTCATGCAAAATGCCAAATTCGAAAGTCCCAGTCGCACAACCACCACAACAAGCGCTACCATGGGTCGAGAGGGGGGAATATTAGCCTGGCCGGAGTTCGGTATTTCCGGGTTTAGCATCTGAAAATTCGACATTTACCAAACTGTGGTCACTGCTTTTGGCTTTTGCACCATAGGTATTCTGACATTCGACCATATGCATGTATTCCATATAGTTATTTAAGAAAATCATTTTTAGGAACTCACAAAATTCATAACCAGATGACTCAAGCTGCTTTGCAGAGAGACTCAAATGTCCAGATACAACTTTTTGTCTATTTTATGACTTCTTCCAGGGCACCTTTCATATTTGATTTCCATAACAGTATCCCCATCCATTAAATCAGGGACAGCCTTAGCAAGTGTGAGACCCAATTTGGACCATTTTGGTGTGGCCTCTCGGCTGCCCCCTCAATTTACTATACTAATTTTCCCTCTACTTGCTGACTTCCTGGACTGAAGACTATTTCAGACAAGATAACAGGAATAATTGCTGCATATTAAAAAAATACAACAAATATGTTTATTTATTAGCTTATATTTTGTCATAAGACATGTTAAACAGAAGTAACTCCTGGACTACCTACAGATCCAACATCTCATGCAGTTCCTCTCTCAGGGTCTCCTGATCTCAGTGGGCACACCATAAGGGGCCTGTTTGCTGGGCCACTGAAGCCCTGTATCTATGAAGTGCTTCATCAAGTGGGTGCATGTACATGCTGGCTTACCAGTACAAATGGCACTTAAGTCCTGCAGTATTGTCTGGATCACCCAAATATGGGTAGAAGATAACTGCACACTTCCCCTCCTCCTACATACTTTTTTCCTCTCTCTCTTCTTCTGTCTCCCCCTTTTCCTTTCTTCCCCTTATTTGACTTTACTCCCCCCTCCTCATCCCATGCAAAGCAGTTGTATGTACTGTACATACTTTGCTCTTTGTATATTGTTTTCTCCAGAAATTATTATAGAATATGAAGACAATGTAGATGTGCTCTTCTTACCTATTTTACTGATTGAATTCTTGCATCATGTCCACTCATGATTGTGTTCATTGGTGTTGCATACCGTCCTAACTTGCACCTCCCAGAATTCTTGCTTTTATATTAATCAATATCACTATAACAGAACCAGTTTATTGTTTCTTTGGTTGTATTTATCTCATGCTGAGCCTGAAAATGGTCTGGGTGAATCAGTGGTCTACCTTAAGTATCTATGTAAGTTAAGTTCTCTTCATAATCCAGTATCTTTATGAGGTGCTGCATTTAACACAAATAGTGTAGCTAGGGTGGGGAGAAAGTTGTATAGTGTTAGGGGGCACAACTGACCAATCCTGATTGGTCTTCAATGCATAGCAGTATTGCTGTAAAAACTGAGTATTGTAATGGTACATTTGTGGTATAAACTGTATCAACCGCATGCTACAATCCAGTCCAACCATTTTCTAGCTTTAAGGTTCTGCATAACCCTATTTTGTATGTGATCCTGAAAGTGAGATACACACCATACATTTCAATCTGTTAGCACATGAAATCTGGACAAAGCTATAAATAATGGGGGTCAAAGGTCAAAGGTCCAAAAATAGGCACCATTTTTAAATATTGCTCTTGCAAACCTAGAAAGTTGATTGAATACCAGGCTTTGCATCAGCATGAATTTTCTGAAGAGTAGGAATTTGGAAACTCACATGTCCATCATTATTTTTTTTACTTCAGTCCTCAGTGATTTGTCAGAAAATCAAACATTTTATGAGGAACAGACAAAAATATAGGACAAAAATCTAGACATTTTGTGAAAATCTAGATAGTGGAGAGCTATGGCTAACCCCAAACTATTTCTGTAACTATTTTTCCACTTTCAGCCACGTGAATGAATCATTTCTCTGTTCACCTCCACTTCCCACCATTCAGCATATGCACCTCATGTTTCATATTTTGCACCAATCTGTGACTGCAGCAAGCATTTGTCAACCTTACTGTTGACTTGGTATAGTTTGTCACATGTCATGGTGATCAGAAGTTGCCGTACATCACAATATCTTTTTTTATTATTATGTTTAATAGTGTTTGTTTCATGCTTTCTGTGATAGACTATTTCACAGTTATTTCTTGTAATTTTATTCATGACTATTCCACAGTTATTTCTTGTAATTGTATTCATTAGTAACCAATCGTAAACCCCATTTTGTTAAGAAAAGCAAAATAAATAAATAAATAGATAAATAAAGTACCTGTCTATAGGTCCTCATATTAGGCCTAGTCTTATCTTCTAAGACAGTAACTGTAGTGGTACACGACATTCAGATGGCTAATCTAACCAGTTTTGTGTTGAAAACCATTAGAGCGCTCAGCCATGCGAACTGCCTACCACAGGGGCACAAACAGCTAACGCTGTGAGCCATACAAGTAGTGTGAAACTGTAGTTACTAATAATACTGGACTAGTCACTAGTGCAATAAGTGACTGGAAAATGTCTGCTCCATTAATGAGTCCTGCATCTACTGTAAGGGGAAACCTTCTGGTATGAAAATATCTTGAACTTTGCTATAGCGTTTGTCAGTCACATCTGTCGATCACGTATAGGACAATCACCCCGTCATAGCCTAATGCAGGGGCTTCCAGAGTGAGCAGAGCCATATTGGGCCAAATAGGTCCAAATGGCATAAGACTGGCCCTGCATCAAACACTGTCTCCACCGGGCTGAGGTTCAAAATCCATGTTGTGCCCCAAACTCCATCTGCTCTTTGAAAAAAAAACTCTCCTCTTCACTTTTTAGTAAATTTGATGCCGTCATTCCTAAAGTAACAAACTACTTTATCACTAGTATCAAACCAATATCAAAGATACAATTTAAACAAAAAATAACTTCTCTGTTATTCTTAATAGAACAGCTGAATGGAGCAACCAACCCCATGAAACACCATTAGACTTCCTGTTGTCATGCTTTTATTTCGTCTGGCCCCATGGAAATAGATCATTATTTATGTTTGCAAGTAGTTTCCGTGTCACCGGCTATTTAAGAAATAACTTATTGTAGCATCTCTTGTGCTGATGAAATACCCAGTAGAAGTCTAAGGCATGTGTACTTTCCTTATGCAAACAAAAAGAAGGCCAACGACAACCAAAGAATGCTGAGATACCAAAATTATTGTAGTAAACCAACAAGTCAAAGTGACCACCACAGCTAATAACATATAATTTAATGAGGATAAGCTCTTTCACAGGTTCAGTGCTTCATCAGATCTATATAAATGTTAAAACCATATCTTTAAATATATACAAACATCATAATTAAATACAAATTAACCAATAAAAACAATCCAATTAATAATGTAATACCCTTCTTCTAAGTGCTGGTTTTAAAGGCAAACTGCTGTTTAAACCTGGTGTTTTATCTGCCTGCATAGTTGAAATCCAATTAATTTCAGCCACTTCTGTTTCATTAACCATGTCACCTCCCCTTACATCACTTTTAATAACTTGTATCACTGAAAAAAATAAATGAATGGTTCGTATAGTTCTGCATTATATCTTAGTTGTGTCTGTGAGAGTGTGATTCATTCTTTACATATGCAAGTTTTGCTTATATATTGCGAATTATTTTTTACCATTATTAGCTTCTCACAAACCACATGAATCAAAATATTAGGAAAACTTACTTCTTTAAGTGAATCTAGTAAAAAAAAAGAATGTTTTATTCTTGTGTCCACAACAGTATTTTTTAACTTAATGGTAGTTTAACAATGTACACGCAGCTCATTTTATGACATCACAGAATCAAGACATTTCACTTCACCAGTACACAGAAACAGTTCATTTTTCATATTTATTTTCAGCAATATGCAAATTCCTTTGAAAGCATTTGTTTGTGATTTTACACATCTTCTTAAAATGTCATTTTCTATCACCAGGTCTGCAACTGTAATTAAATGCAGGATAGCTCTTGCTGTCATGTTTAATATACTATAAGCCTAAATTTCAGTTGCAAAAGCAGCATTTTATCCTAAACAGGCCACATAAATCGTTGGCTCCAACCTTCAATCCCTACAGGACATATATTCCAACAGATGCTATGGCAGAGTCCAAAACCTATTGAGGGATATACACCATCCGGCTCATGGACTGTTCAAACGCCTGCCAAAAAGGAAGTGCTACAGAAGCATTAGAGGCAGAACATCCAGATTCCATAACAGCTTCTTCCCACATGCTATCAGACTGCTGAATAACAAATCCATAGCCTAATGCGCTACTTGAGTAATACATTACTTGTGTGCAATACATCACTATTGTTTACATAAACTCTCTGAATGGCTCACTTCATACATCTCTATATGCACTAGGAAAACTGTGAACTGTACGTTTATGGTATATATTGGTGGTGGGTAAGTTTGGGCGGCCGCGGTGGTGCCGCCTCACATCAAGAGGTTCTCCAGTTCAATCCTCGGCTGGGGTGCCTTTTGTGCGGAAGCTGCATGTCCTCCCTGTGGTCACATGGGTTTCCTCCGGGTGCTCTGGTTTCCTCGCACATCCCAAAGACATGCTGTAGGTGGATTGGACACTCTAAAATTGGCCCTAGGTGTGAGTGTGTGCATGTGTATGCCTTCTGTGGAAGGTTGGGTGCCAGGCTGGCAACGCAACACTGTAAAACTCCACTGCCAATCATGAGCAGACAGGGGATCCACTGTGGCGACCCCTAACCAGGAAAAGCCAGAAGAAGATTGGTGGTGGGTAAGTTTACATGTGTGCCTCTCTTATATTATTATAGTACTTTTTTTGCATATCCTTATATTTCTACTGAGTCTATTATTGCTTTCTGACATGGACAGTGGAGCTATGGAAAGGCTGGGTAAGAAGATTTACACTACTGCTACCCTGGGTTTTAGGGCTATTAATTATCAGACCCATATGTCTAGGCATGTGTTGGCTCTTCTTTCTCTGGCTTGTCAACTTATTTCTGATTTTCCAGACTCTGAGGGTGAAGATTCTGTTTTTTCCTTGCTAGGGACTTCCTCTCAAGTTGTTTGTTATTCTATTAAATATAGTTATGATGCAGCAGATGTCTCTTCTAGGGCTGCTGTTTTTGGTTCAATGATGAGGAGGTATTCTTGGCTTAGGATGCAACCTTTACCTGATGATATTAAAGTTAAGTTGATGAATGCTCCTCTGGAGTCTAAGTTTTTGTTTGGGGAAGCTGCTGCTGGTTTGTTTAAGTTCCTTCAGGTTAAGGGAAAGGCTTTACAGGAGCTTAAACATGTGTTTGTTTCTCCTGTGTCTAAATTTCAGAGAAACTACCCTGCTAAGCCTGCCTTTGTTTGGAGACAATCCTGCCCTTCTACTAAAGGTAAGAAGAATGGCAAACAGGCTCCTCCTGCTAAGGCTCCTCAGTTTTCAGGGACTCTAAAGCCTTCCTTTCCAGACAAACCAGGTTCTGTATGACTATCCATCTCTTCCCAGCCACATTCCTCTTTCTCTTCGCCTTTATCTTTCTCTTCCAGTTTGGCTTCAAAACACTCGGGATTCTTGAGTTCTGTCAATCATTTGTCAGGGGTACCACATGGTATGGAAATCACATCCTCTTTTTATGGGTATTACTCAGCCTTCTTTGGAACAACTTCCCTTTTTCCCAGAGGTTCTTCAAAATCTCTTGACTCAGGGTACTATTCAAGACGTGCCTGTGTCCCAAAGGGGGTTCTACTCTAGACTGTGTATAGTGCCCAGGAAAGAGGGCACTTGGAAACCTATTCTAGACCTACCTCATCTAAACACTTTTCTAAAATTGTCTTCCTTTTGGATGTTGTCGATTCAGACTCTGCTTCCTCACTTCTCCCTCAGGCCTACATGGTGTCTCTGGATCTCAAGAATGCTTATCTCCATATTCCAATCCATCCTCTTTTCAGGAAGTTTTTCCATTTCTTTGTTGCTTCCTTGCATTTTCAGTTCTCTGCTTTGCCCTTTCTACTTCCCCAAGGGTGTTCACCAAATGCCTTGCTCCTGTGATTGCTTTTTGCAGGCTTCAAGGGATCCAAATATTTCCTTACTTGGATGACCTGTTGATTCAGGCATCCTCTCCAGAAACCCTTTTGCAAAATCTTCATTTTGCCATTTCCGTTCTTCAGAGTCTGGGGTTCACTATAAATTTCAGAAAGTCTTCTCTAACTCCTTCCCAGGGATATGTTTTTCTGGGTTGTCAGCTTCAGAAGGTGCCAGTGCTGGCTTACCTGCCCCCTCCAAAGGCCTTAACTCTCATTTCTTTCTTTCACACTCTTCTTCCTCTGTCTTCCATTACTGCCAGGGAGTTTCTGAAAATTCTGGGTTGTATGGCATCTACCATTCCAATGCACCTTCTGGCCAAACTTCAAATGATAAAGTTACAGTGGTTTCTAAAGTCAGTGTGGCTTCAACATGCACATCCGCTAGACTTTGTAGTTCCTCTTCTTCCTTGTCTCTGACAGAAACTTCACTGGTGGATTCAGGAGTTGTCTCTGAATCCAGGGATCCCTTTTTATCCCACTCTTCCCTCTCAGAAATTGCTCACAGATGCTTCAGACATCGGATGTAGGGTGACATTTGGCTCCCTAAAAGTTCAGGGGGTGTGGTCGACTCATATCAGAAGGAGCACATCAATGTCAAAGAGATGAGATCTCTTCTGATGGCTCTTCAGGCATTTCATCCCCATTTCTCTCCAAGGCCTCTAAAGGTGTTCACAGACAATACCACAGTCATGGGTATATCAACAAACAGGGAGGAACAAGACCTTATCTTCTTTGCTGGTTGGTACTTCTGGTATGGGATCTTGCTGTCAAGTATCAAGTGACTCTTCAGGCAGTTTATATCCCTTCCAGTCAGAACATTATGGCAGACATTCTGAGCAGATCTTTAACTTTAAGGTATTAACTTTACTGTGGATTCTTCACAGGATGTGTTTCTGGGGGTTCACTATAGAATCCCAAAATACTGAAATCCCAATTTCAGTATTTCAAAATTCTATATCCCGAAGGCTTGAAATCATGAAACACCAGAACTGCAAAATTCAAACTGCTGAAGTTCGGAGCTTGTGGTGTTCCGGTGTGTGGATGGATAGGTGTAAGTTCAGGTAAGTATGTATGAGTGTGTTGGTTAGGGGCTTTAGTGTATGTAAGTGTGTGTTTTGGCTGTGATGTGTGTGTGCAAGGGGCTGTGAAATGTGTGGCTGTGAGTTACTTTTGTGTGTGTGATTGTGCGATCTCCGAGTTAGTGTGTGTGTGTGTGTGTGTGTGTGTGTGTGTGTGTGTGTGTGTGTGTGCGTGTGTGTGTGTGTGTGTGTGTGTGTGTGTGTGTGTGTGTGTGTGTGTGTGTGTGTGTGTGTATATATATATATATATAATATATATTTATATATATATATATATATATATATATATATATATATATATATATATAGATATATAAGTAGGGGTGTGGGGGCACAGCCCCCACATAGGGGTGCAGGGATGCTTGCCCCCCTGCTTGTCTGTAGTGTAGGACTGCATGTTTGATTGTGGGGGGATATTGTGTGTATGTGTATGTGTGTAGTGTATTTGTAGTGTAGGTTCGCGAGTTTAAATTACGCGGTTATGGGGTTTCAGGATTTTAAGCTTTCGGGATATAGAATTTCAAAATACTGAAATTCGGGATTTTGATATTTTGGGATTCTATAGCAAACCTCTTTCTGGACAGTATCTACCCGTGGGATACTCCTCAGGTGGAACTTTTTGCCTCCCCTCTGAACAGAGAATTCCTCTGATTTGTGCCAGATCCCCTGGTCCTCTGGTGTGGAAGGTGGATGTCTTCTTATTTTCTTGGAAGAGGATGTTTCTTTATGCATTTCCTCCCCTTCCTCTCATTCTGGAAGTTCTGTTAAAAATTCAACAGGATGCTCCCAAAATCTTGTTGGTGACTCCCTTTTGGTTGTGACAGCACTGTTTCCCTCTTCTTCTGCATTTAGCCAGGGGCAGTCATCACAAGTTACCTTACAGGAAGGAGCTACTTTCACAAGACAAGAGATCTCTCATCCATTCCCACCTCTCCATGCTTCAACTGATGCTGTGGGTGATAGGATTTTGATTCCTCATAGACAACTTTTTTTCTGAGGACATGCTACAAGGCCAGAAAACCTACTACTATGAAATCCTACTTATCCAAATGGAAGAGTTTTTCTATTTGGTGTCTCTCATTACTTGGACCCACTTACTGTGGATGTTCTTTTGATTATCTCTTACTTGTGTGAGTTGCTCAGTGCTGGTTAGGCCTATTCTTCTATAAAGGCCCACTTATCAGCTACCTCTGCTTGATTGCCTTCTTCTCCTCCTTTAGCTTCTAGATTTGAGGTGAAACAATTTCATGAAGGTGTCCTTAAAATTAGACTTCCCAGGAAGCCTGTTCTTCCATACTGGGATCTTAATTTTGTTTTGGAGTAGTTAAGTCAGGCTCCCTTTGAAACTGCTGCTTCAGCTTCCTTGCAACATTGTTCCTGGAAGACTGTTCTTTTGTTAGCTCTTACTTCTGCCAGATGGGTGTCTGCGTTACAGGCCCTTATGGCTTGTCCTCCTTTTCGATTGTTCATGAGGACAGAGTGTCCTTATGCACTAACCTTTCTTTTATGCCCAAGATGGTTAATGAGCTATCACTTAATCAATCTATTAAACTGCCTACTTTTTTCCCCTCTCCACAAACTAACAGTGAGAGGGTGCTGCATACTTTGGACATGCATAGGCAACTCAGGAATTATTTGGATAAGACTAAGGTTATTAGAAAATCTAATCGGTTATTTGTTTCTAGCTCTTTGGAAGTTGCTGTATCCAAGCAAATTCTTCTTCTTGGATTTCTAAGGCTATTTCTTTTTTTGTTACACTTTTCATAGCAAGAGATTTCCCTCTTCAGTCAAAGCTCATTCTACTAGAGCTGTGGCTTCTTCTGGTGCTTTTCTCAAGGGTTTAGACACCAATTCTATTCTTGAAGCAGCTACCTGGACTTCTATGCATATCATTACCAAGCACTACAACTTGGTTGGTATCTCGAGAGCTAAGGCTGGTTTCGCTAGTGTCATTCTTCATGGCATTTTAGGGGACTTTTCTGCTCCTTCCCCCACCCTAGTTTCCTCTTGAGCTTTGGCACTCTCCCATATGTTATGAATACTACAGCAGTAAATGTAAGGACTTAGTACAGTTTTGTAAAATCTTACCATAATGGTAGATGTTCTTGTCTTCACTGCTGCAGTATTCACTCCCTCCCTCCTTCCCCCTAGTCCTTTGCCTTCCTGGATGCACAGATTACCTCTTGGGTTCCTTGGAATGGTGTTCCTAATGGCGCAATCAGTTCTGACTATGGTAGGCCTGAACATCACCTTTATGCCCTACTCTATGCAAGGAGTGTTTGGGAGACATTCGGCATACCTTTAAAGCAACAAGAGTTTTTGGGAGATTGGCCGGCCGTCGGGCTTCCGTGGCAGGGAATCCCATATATTATGAATACTGCAGCAGTGAAGGAAGGACATCTATCGGTATGGTAAGATTTTACACAACTCTACTTTCTCTGTAACACCTTGTGCTCTAGAAAAGAACAAATGATTAGCCTGGTTAGATGGTGCAGAGAGATAGAACCTTGACTGAATCTCAAGTGACCAGATTTCTGTTAGTTGCTCCAGCACTGGGGGAGCCAGGAAGGGTATGAGCAGAATGAAGGACTATCATCCACTCACCACTCCTGGGGGTGGGAGGGGTTTGAGTGTATTTAGAGGCACATTGGACGGGTATGATTTTCCTACTGAAGACTGTGGAAACCACCACTTGTGCAAAGTGTGGAGGACTGATCACAGGAAATTTCCTGTATTGGATGTGATGGAGCATCTTTCACGGAAAGCCAGTTGTACATCCCTTCCTGAAGCTTTCTCAGATGTGTGCAAGTAAGCTAAAATAAGTAAGATCCATAAACCACTCTTGAAGACCCCCTCCTGGTTGACTCACATCCTAGTGATGGTGAATGAATGTAACAATTGACTGAAGAAGGGGCTGTTGATCAACAGGCAGCTGGGACCAAGTCTGCAAAAATATCTAATAAATGCCATATTATTTCTGGGTTGGCAATAATTGCTGTATTTTTTCTCTATGTGATGCTATTTTATCTTATTCCTCATTAATAGAAGTGAAAGATGTTAAATATCTTTATATTTTCTTCTCAGCAATGTGCAGGAATGCAGCAAACATGGAATAAATAAGAAACAAATCTATTGAACCACTCCTGATAGCTGATGGTTGACCCACATCCTGGTGATGGGGAATTAATGGGCAAATTGAACAAAGAGAGGGTTGATAATAAAAAGGCAGATGACGTAAATAGTGAAAAAAGAAAACACATTTCTAATAAATGTCAAGACAACCTAATTACTGTCTTTCTTTCTCTGAGACTTGATATTTTATATTCTTCCTCATTAAGAAAACTGAAAGAGTTAATTACCTTTATATTTTCTTCCCAGCAATGTGCAGCAATACATAACGTACTCTCTTCAGACATTTCAGCTAATCCACTTGTTTTGAGGAAGAAATCAAATTTCTGGATCCAGAACTTCCAGTTTTTAGCAAAGTTTACTGGAAGCACAAAAATTACAGTGGATTGCAAGCGGGTTGTACTTTACTGAGACTTATACAGCAGTAGTTATAAACACAAAGATGCCTGAAAGCAAATATAGTTCTTCAGTTCTGCGGATACATATCTTTAGTTCCCGCAGATACTTCATCACTATGTATATGTGTGTGTGTGTGTGTGTGTGTGTGTGTGTGTGTGTGTGTGTGTGTGTGTGTGTGTGTGTGTGTGTGTGTATGTGTGTGTGTGTGTGTGTGCGCAAGATGATGTGAGGTATCGCCATCTATTCCAGCAGAGTGGGAAGTGCATGTGTAACATATGCCAGTACAGTTAATAGTTAGCTGGAGTTTTGTAAATAATTTTGTGTCATTTCACTATCACACTGACTTGTACAGATGCTTGTGTTAAAAAGGTATTAACAGTGCTATTATAACTGATTAAATGTATATGTTTAAACAAAGAATTCTGGAAGGGAAGAATAGAAGTTTTTGAAATTGTTCCATAATTTTCAAATAGTGAACAGATTTTAAAAGCTCTGAGTGTGTATTGTACCACAGTCAGATGATCAAAGCACTGAGAGGATGGAACTCACACAGCAGTTTGGTTTGTTTTGCTTTCTTTGGAACCTGATATAAAAGATCAATGTCAGTTGAGTTTAGTTCAGTTAGTTGGAAGCTCATCACCTTGCCTTGTGTAGGTAAGCATCTCAGCATCTAATCTTGCCTTGCTGTTTTAATTAAGTTAGTAGAGAACAGTTATTCTTTAGACAGTCAGGAAATACAATGAGATTAGTTAAGTACTGTTTTTTCCTGCATCTGTGACAGGAGTTTGATACATCTGTACTCTCTACGGTTGTGAATGTCCCCTTTGTTCTTGTACAAAACAGTGTAAGAAACTTCTCTGTGTGGAAGATTTTCAATCCATATATATCTAGTTAATCACTGTATATTAATCAGATCAGCTAATGGTAGTAGAAATAGCAAACTTAAACTTTGCTATTCTGACTGCTCTCTCAGCCTCTTTGTTATCCAGTCATTATTCTTGACTTTGTGATTTCTGATTCTTCCTCAGTGTCCTTTCCTTACTAGGAGAAAGCCTATCTGAGTTGAATATTGAGCACTGTTGTATGTCATCTTGTAACCATCTCTCCTGGTAAACCATGTGTTGGCCAACATGAAACCATTCGCCAAAAACGTCTAGAATGGCCTCTACTTTGTATTCCTACTGCTACACACATGTGGACCCAGACAGTCTTCATATCCCACTCTGTCTGCCCTGACATGAGCATTCAGGTCTCCCATTACCAGTTATTCAGTTTTATCTAGTAGGTCTGGCAACTGTTTTCTGAATGCACTCTTTCTTTTGATATCCCACGCCTGCTGTGGGGCACAGGCCAAGATCATGAATACTGCCGTCTCTTTACACTAGAGTCTGATTTCCATGAGTCTAATACTAATTGTGATGAAAACCCTCATTCAGAAGACTCTCCCTCAACACAACAACCGCAAGTCTGTCCTCCCCCTGTGTAGTAGACCTTGGATCCCAAGCCAAGTGACTTTAGTGCACTGCCCTTCCACTTCTTTTTCCTGGACAACCAGGATGTCTGGTCCCCTCCTTACCATACTTTCATCCACTCCCAATCTCTGTCTTGTCAGAGAATTGGTTTTATATCAAGCATTCACTCAACAGTGCTATCTAGGTAACCAGGCTGGGTAATAGCTTTTGACCCCTGAGCTTTTTTGGTGGGCACATACTGGCTAATAGAAACACAGACTCCTCCCAACATTAACATGTATCCATGACCTAGGCCAGATCATCAACCCACTTAGCACTGAAAAATACTCACAATATCAGCTGCTCGTTAGGAAGGCCTCCTGCAATAGGTATTTAATACTCTTTCACCATCCCACTGTGTTTGGATATCCTCTCCATCACATTTCTGCAGTTCCTGATAGCTGGACAAGTATGCAGTTTTAAATTGTGCGTTAATTTGTGTCTTTGCATATGTGCTCACTTTGTGTGTGAAGGCTGAATGGGGGAGCACAAGAGCCAGACACATCCCCTTTCCTTAGTACACAACAGGAAGCATGCATCCTTACAAGCACAGGTATAAGAAAATACAAGATTTTTGTGCTGAGATCAGGGTTTCAGGAAAGAAAATCCCAACAAAAACCCAATGCAGATGGCCTTCTCACAGATCAGCTGAAGCAATGAATACACATTTGTTATTTATTAACTCGGTGCCACTGTTTTCTCTTGTGGCAAAAATTCTCTTTATTAATTTTTCTGCAGGTTGCTCAGTATATTGCTGAACATAACCCTTTCTACCACATGCATAGTGACTTCTTTATCACTCTCCTGTGACAAAATTCTCCTCAATGATTTTTCTGCAAGTCTAATACTAATATTTCTGAACATAACTTCTCTGCCATATGCACAGTGACTGCAGAATCACTCAGATTATTCTAATTGTCCTAGTGCAGTTCACCTCAGATCTTACATTTGCTAAGGATGGGGGAGTCTGTTAGATATGGAGTAATAGGGTGTGTATGTGTGTGTGTGTGTGTGTGTGTGTGTGTGTGTGTGTGTGTGTGTGTGTGTGTGTGTATATATGTGTATATATATATATATATATATATATATAGTCTATATTAAATCAACGAACTCTTAAAAAAGCGAACGCTGATTTATCGACGCCATGTAAGTGAACGCTTACAATCCCAAACACTTGGAACAGCGATTTTTTCCCAGGAAAAAAAAAATCGCTGTTCCACAAAATAAATAAATAAAAACTTCAAAACATTACATAAAGTGAGGGGCTTTACCCCCCATACCCCCGGATGTGGGGGGCTGTGTCCCCCCAGACATCCTCTACTTAAATATACCAACTCCAAGATCACACTACAGTGAGGCAAACGGCAAAGTAACGGAGAGGCATAAAATACATACATACATATTGTAACGGGCTGTCTACCCTGGGCCAGTAATCAGGAGCTTCAATCCTCACCATTGACAGTGGTGAGAGATGGTCACGTAAAACAGGAATGGATTTACACAGTGTTTTCAAATGCAGCTGTTTGCTTCAAGCAAAGTTTCCCCAAGAGCACACAGGGAACACACTCCAGACCCAGGACTGGACTCACTGTCTCTCCAGATCTCAAACAAGACACTTTGGAGCACTGTGTCCCAACTCCAAGTAGCTAACACACCCACTCACCAACACCTGTGTATTTGATTTTCACATACACACACACACACACACACACACACACACACACACACACACACACACACACACACACACACACACACACACACACAAGCACACACACTCCTGGGAAAGGCTGGCACAGATTTACTAGCTGCGCCCCCTTCTGCTCAGACAATATGGCAACTATACTGCCACCAATCAACTAGTCCCAGGCTCTTACAAGGGTATCCAATTATACTGAGTAAAATCAATACTAATATAGATGGTAGAGTGTAACCAAAGCAGCCAGGCTTTTCTGAGTGGCCAAGGCATCACTAAAATAAGTACAAGTACTCTCAAGACATTGAAAGTACTCTATAAAAGACCAGTCACAATGAAAGGTATAAAATATTTAATAATAAATAATAAAATAGAAAACATGAGAATACTAAATACCCAAGTACAATACACACCAGAGTTTCAATCACAGCAGAATAAAAATAACATAGTTGGACAGATTCAAATAGATGCAGGAAAAACACTACTTAACTAATCTCATTGTATTTCCTGACTGCCTAAAGAATAACTGTTCTCTACTAACTTAATTAAAACAGCAAGGCAACATTAGATGTTGAGATGCTTATTTACACAAGGAAAGGTGATGAGCTTCCAACTAACTGAACTAAACTCAACTAACCTAGATCTTTTATATCAGGTTCCAAAGAAAGCAAAACCAAACCAAACTGCTCTGTGAGTTCCATCCTCTCAGTGCTGGTTATAGAATGACATCACATTTGATCATCCAACTCTGGTACAATACGCACTCAGAGCTTTTACGATCTGTTCACTATTTGAAAATGATGGAACAATTTCAAAAACTTCTATTCTTCCCTTCCAGAATTCTTTGATTAAAGATATACTTTTAATCAGCTATAATAACACTGTTAATACATTTTTAATACAAGCATCTGTACAAGTCAGTGTGATAATCAAATGACACAAAATTATTTACAACACTCCAGCTAACTATTAACTATGCTGGCATATGTTACACACACACTTGTCTATTCTCCCTGAAATAGATGGCAATACCTCACATCGTCTCACACACAAATGTGAGTGTGTGTGTGTGTGTGTGTGTGTGTGTGTGTGTGTGTGTGTGTGTGTGTGTGTGTGTGTGTGTGTGTGTGTGAATATATATTCATGCATAGAGATATGGGATTCACTATAATGTTGACTGTTTTGCCAATATGCTTTGGATGACAAAACTAAAAGTCGACAGATGCTTGAGACTGACAATCCTTGGGGTTGAAGAATATGCTATTTCTCTTAAGACTGTGCAATTTTGAAGTTGGACTAAATAAGTAACAGGGAGTATGGAGGTGCAGGGTGACTTGCCCCCTGCAAAAAACATGTTTTAAAATTTTCATGCCCTGAGATTATTCCTCAGAGCATGTGCTGTAGTATGTCAGTGTTGTTTATTTATGTTAATTTAACGATGTTTGGGGAATCGACATTTCGCTAGTTAACTTATGGTACTATATATATGCACACACACATGTGCACACACACACACACACACACACACACACACACACACACACACACACACACACACATTCCTTTAATGAGCAAGCTATGGTGATTTGCATGTCATGAATTATACAAATGTTCTAGAGAAATCAGTACGAATGGTGGTTAGATAACATCTACTGTCTTTGTGTTTAATAATTAAGCCTTCTGACAAGACATGGTATCACATAGTGGAGAAGTATCTGCAAGAACTAAAGAAATGTATCTGCAGAACTGAAGAACTATATTTGCTTTCAAGTGTCTTTGTGTTTATAAATACTGCTGTATAGGTCTCAGTGAAGTACAACCCGCTTGCAATCCACTGTAATTTTTGTGCTTCCAGGAAATTTTGCTAAAAACTGGAAGTTTTGGATCCAGAAATTTGATTTCTTCCTCAATGCAAGTGGATTAGCTGAAATATCTGAAGGGAGTACGTTATGTATTGCTGCACATTGCTGGGAAGAAAATATAAAGGTAATTAACTCTTTCAGTTTTCTTAATCAGGAAGAATATAAAATATTAAGTCTCAGAGAAAGAAAAACAGTAATTAGGTTGCCTTGACATTTATTAGAAATGTGTTCTTTTCTTTTTTTCACTATTTATGTCATCTGTCTTTTGATTATCAGCCCATTCTTTGGTCAGTTTGCCCATTAATTCCCCATCACCAGGATGTGGGTCAACCAGGGGGGTCTATCATTTAATCAACTATCAAGAGTGGTTCAACATATTTTTTCTTAATTATTCCATGTTTGCTGCATTCCTGCACATTGCTGGGAAGAAAATATAAAGATATTTAACACCTTTCACTTCTATTAATGAGGAATAAGATAAAATAGCATTACACAGAGAAAAAATACAGCAATTATTGCCAACCCAGAAATACTATGGCATTTATTAGATATTTTTGCAGACTTGGTCCCAGCTGTCTATTGATCAACAGCCCCCTCTTCAGTCAATTGTTACATTCATTCACCATCACTAGGGTATGAGTCAACCAGGAAGGGTCTTCAAGAGTGGTTTATGGATCTTATTTATTTTATCCTTGGCTTAGTTGCACACATCTGAGAAAGCTTCAGGAAGTGATGTACAACTGGCTTTCTGTGAAAGCTGCTCCCTCACTTCAACTACAGGAAATTTCCTGTGATCAGTCCTCCACACTTTGCACAAATGGTTGTTTCCACAGTCTTCAGTAGGAAAATCATACCCGTTCAATGTGCCTCTAAATGCACTCAAACCCCTCCCACCCCCAGGAGTGGTGAGTGGATGACAGACCTTCATTCTGCTCATACACTTCCTGACTCCTCCAGTGCTGGGGCAACTAACAGAAACCTGGTCACTTGACTTATTAATAAAGGATTTTCGATTGGAAACAGACTGTCTACCCTGCTTGGATTACTTTCAGATACTTAGCAATTCTGTTTAATATTTCAAATTATATATATCTTTTATTATTTTTTTTCTTAGGATGAGTTTAAGTTAGTTACTACTACTACCATTAGCTGATCTGATTAATATACATTGATTAGGTAGATATATATGGATCGAAAATCCTCCACACAGAGAAGTTTCTTACACTGTTTAGTACAAGAACAAAGGGGACATTCACAACCATAGAGAGTAGAGATGTATCAGACTCCTGTCACAGATGCATGAAAGTGCTGGAGAGGATGACTGATAAACCAATAAACAGAGTAATACAAAGTAAGATAGGAGATGAGCAGTTTGGCTTCAGATCAGCCTGCAGCATAACAGACCCGATGTTTGCAGCCAGACAGATAGTGGAAATTAGCTAGAGATGAGTTAAGTGTCTGTCTGAGATTTTCTAGACTTGGAGGATGCATATGACAAAGTACCAAGAAAGCTGATTTGGGTAGTCCTGTGATGACTTTTTTCCCAGAAACATTGGTAGAATTAGTGCAGACTATGTACAAGGACCCATTGATACAAATACAGAACACTGTTAGGACACACAGCAATTCTTAGTAGGAGTGGGTATGTAACAGGGTTCAGCTTTGAGCCACTGCTGTTCACACTGGTGATGGTGAAGATGTTAGCAAAGAGGTTGTAGGGGACACTGGCTGCTAAAAAAGCAATTACTAGAAAATAGAAATTAAATCTAAACCATTTCTAACTGAACTACTGAATATTGCAGATGAGATAACGAGAACTGGTTGTAAGATCCTTAGAATAAGGAAAGAATAAATTACAGAGAAGTAAATGGAATCTGTGGGAACACTACATGCAGAATAATGTTCAGGAGGAATAGTGAGCTTTAAAGGAAGGAAGGAAGGAATTAAAATGAGTAAACACCAGGACGGCAACAGATAAATATGTACGTTGTTGAAAAACAATACTGGACGGGATATGAACAAACAGTATATAAAATTTAATTAAATACGTTCACAAACACAAACACAACTAAACATAAAATTAGTTTAATAAGTATCAAACTTCTTCAGATTCAAATAAAACCGCCATGCCTAATCAATTTATAGCAACAAATCACATATTACTCTACAACCAATGAAACAAATTGAAATAGCAAAATAAATATATAAATATTGTATAAAAATTCTATATCCACACTTAAAACTATCTATCAAAAGACTTTAATTTAAGCAGGCTCACAATTGATATAATATCATTCAGACTTGGAGGAGCCGATGCATGCAAATACACCAGCCACCAAAATTCACAGACCTCCAAGTACACATTCCATGGTTCCCCCCCTCCCTTGGACTCTTATTAACTTGTTCAATCACTGCAAATTTTAAATTATGGTCAGGAAAGTGTAAAATGTGCTTATATAAAGCATTAGATGTTGTCTTTTTACTTATATCATGTATGTGTTCATAAATCCGTTGACACAATTTGCGTTCAGATTTCCCAATATAAAATGCGGAGCATTTAGTACAAGTCACTGTGTATACAATCCCATGAATAAAACAATAAAAATGACCAGTAACATTTACTCTGACACACAATTAATATATCAACATTGATTTCATGCTCCACATTTTGTCATATGCCCACCAATTCTAGTAGCAAGCAAGGGTTTGAAGATTTTCTTAAAATCTGTCCCTCTTCTATATAAAAAGAGGGATGTAAACTCAAGCAATCAACTAGATCATAATGAGCAGAAATAATACTCCAATTCTTAACTATGATGTCAGAAATATACACACTAAAGGAAGGAATTACATAACTTGTATACTGTTGGAGTGAAAAATAACTGTTGTAAAAGAAACTTACATAGCATGAAAAATGTTACTGTGGTTTGTTTCCTTTTCTATTAATATATATGTATCTGGGTCACTGTTTTAGTTGTGATTTAATAAAGATATTTACAAAAAAACAAAGCTGCTGTATGCACAATGTGGTATTACAAGCAGGTGCTTTAACAGAAACTTCAGCAAATAATGGGGGGTGGGGAGTAAAACTGCCAAGCACATGGAATAAAACTAAGTACAGACCAGACAGTTTACATGGTAGCAAAAAGGGGAAATCAGAAGTAGCTGAGAACTGAGATAGAAGAGAAAATAATATTAATTTCAAGTGTATGGGAGAAGTAGTTGGGGAGTATGGAGATCTGGATGAGGAGGTAAAAGCTAAAATCAGAGGTACTGCAGCCAACTGTCGGAGAGCATCAGAAGTAGATGTATGACAGAAGGATGCCGAACAAGCTGAAAAGTAGGTATATGAAACAGTGGTACAATCAGCACTTCCATATGGTACTGAAAGCTGGGCAGTGAAGATAGGGCATTTGATGAAACTAGAGGTAATGGAATTGAAGTGCCTGAGACGGATGATAGGACTGGCACTATGGGATAGACGAAGATATGATGACGTCAGAGCAGAAGCCAAAGTAGCCCAACTGCAGAGAAGGTTAATTAGAACAGATTATAGTGGTCTGAGCACATTGTAGGAAAGCAGAACATGATTTGGTGCAGAGGATCTGACCAAGACAGAAAGAAGGTTAGAGGAAACTAAGGTCTCCAGTAAAGAGATGAATGGATTGTGTGAGAGATGACGTGAGACAGTAAGGTATGACAGTCAAAAAAGGCAGGAGACTAGCACTGAATTGAGAGAGTTGGTGACAGATGACATGAGACTTCAACCCTATGTAGAAAAAATGTGAAAAGGTGATGATGTTGATGATAATTATAATGATGAACTACAAGAGGTCAAGGCCATCAAGAAGCACATCTTACACGATCTTCTGAATCAGACAAATCATCCAGACGATGGACAAAGTTGCCAAACATGCATTTCAAGCCCAGGGAGGAGAAGGATTATTCTAAAGCATGTGAAGATGCACAACCCCCCCAAAGACATTGCTTGACAAACCAGTACTGGGCCATTGTCCTGCAATCCACAAGGCCATGCTTTGCCAACATGGGATAAGCATGGACCTTGAATATGGAATAACTAAAAGGCATGTAAATAACATGCCTGAGAAAGATCAGGACCACTAAATGATGCAGCAGAGGGAACTTCTTCCCTCAAATGCAGAACCCCTACTACTTAACAGAGTAAGTCTGAAAAGTGGAAGGATCTCTGACAATATTAGCACCTCTGAGACCTCTGTACAGAGGTCAGGCAGGATCAGGGAATCTAGTAGCTCTCCAATGGCAAGAGGGGAGCCTGTTATAGCCTCAGCTGGGAGTGGCTTCCTTGACCTTTACTGGAAGAAGCTCCTTTATTGACTGGAACCAGAGATCAGGAAACCACAGCCTTGTTAAACTCCAAAGGGTGATAAGAATGTCTTTTACTCTTTCTTCCCTGAATTTTGCTAGGATGGACAGAGTCAGAGAGAAAGGTGGAAAGCATAAAGGAATTTCCCATTGCCTTGTCTTTAGAGTGAGTAACCCATGTACCTCTTTAGAGCGAGTAACCCATGTACCTTTTGACTTATGGATATGCAGCATTTCCAATAAAGCAGGGTCAGAGACTGCCTTATATGCAAGGCAGAGATCACCTCTGAGTATTCTGTATGAAACAGAATCAAGTGACAGTGATATCAGATGATCCACATAGGACAGATGCTGAAGACCTTGAATTTTCCTTGTGAGGAACCTTTGTGGCCTCTCAAATTGCTGCAGGTACTTGGAAAGGTACATAGTAAAAGGGGCGTTGGACTCAATTATTGACCGGATGAGGGAAGAGTACAGGGAGGTTATAAATTCTTTTTATCTGGAAGCAATGCCCTTACTTATGAGATAAGCATTACAGAATGTCCTTCTTACCACTGTGGAGACATGGTGATCAAAGGTAAGGTTGCTGTTAACCTGTGTGCCCAGGTCTCTCACCACTGAGTGTGTTCTTCAGGTGTCGCTATTGATGTGGTAGTTAGCCGGAACATCACTCATACTGAAAGGGATGATAATGCATTTTTTTGCATTGAGTTTAAGGCCATGACTTTGGTGACAATCATTTGTTTGTGTAAGACCCTCTTGTAGGATGTTGACATCATTTGGAGATTTCTATAACTGCTCCCAATTTGCAGTCATCAGCAAACTTTGTCAGCCACAAACCTTTAGTTTTTCCTTGTACTTCGTAGAAAAACATTCCAAATAGTAGAGGACCCAGGACTGATCCCTGTGGAATATCACTGGTTATAGGTCTGCTGTTGGAGGTAGAGTCCCCTATTTTGACTATATGTGTTCTATCAGTGCGTCAGTTAGTGACCCATCTAACGATGTAAGGGTTGATACCAAGCTGGGCGAGTTTGTCAATGATGCCTGAGTGGGGGAAAGTGTTAAAAGCCTTGGTTAAGTTTAGGTAGCTGTATGCACAGATTTTCCCTTGCCCAAGGCCTTTGAGACTGTCTTGAAGAAATCCACCAGGTTTAACAGCCATGATCTCCCTTTGACAAATCCAAACTGAGTAGGGTCAAGTGTTTGGAGATTACCTATATCTTTGTTGATAAGGTCCATGATGATTTGCTCCATGGCCTTGCAGATAAGGCTAGTCAGGCTAACAGTTCTATAGTTCCCGGGGTCAGTGGAAGCACCACCTTTGTGCAACAGAATAACAGTGGCTGTTTTCTACTCAGCTGGGATGAAGCCGGTGCTTAGATTATGACTGAATGGTGTTACTAATTCTTGTTGGAGCCCATGTAGGATGCAGCCTGAGATGCTATCAGGTCCCATAGATGCTGTGTTTTTGGCTTTAGCGAGGGCATTTATGACCTTCTCTTTAGAGATACAAGGTAGGGGACAGGTGGTAGGGATGTCATGGGGTAAGTGTGGTGGGGTCACGGGAGTGAAGTTTTCACAGAACCTGTCAGCCAACAGGTTAGCTATGTCCACAGGCTCAGTATATGTGGTATCATTAACTATCAGTTTGGCACAAATCTGGGCCTTTCCTTTTAGGTTACGGATGTAACTGAAGAACACCTTATGGTTATCTTTAGCTGAGGAAGTTAATTTGGATTCATAGTTTGCTTTGGGGGACTTCACAAGAAGTCTTATTTGCTTGTTTAAGCTGAGGAGGGAGTGTTTCCAGTTTAAGGCTTGCTCCTTCTTACTCTTAGACAGCAATCTCTTCCTCTTATTGTAGAGCTTGTTAATGGCAGTTGTCCACCAGGCAGGTTTGCTCTTCCTTGAGGAGCTTGTTTCGGTCCCATCAGGTAGGGCCAAGTCAATGCAGTTATACAGTTATTTGTATAAAGCATTGCTGTATAACTTGGCATAGTTGCCAGGTTGTCTTAGTAACAGACTTCATCAGAATTCAACAGAATCATTCTGATGAAGTCTTTTACCAAGACGAAAGTGCTAAATAAAGACACAGTATAATGGTACTTTTGGTCTCCTGTGGTTTCCTGCTTATTCTTACAAGTCGTTGGTGGTTTTGGTTCATGTTTTTAATAGTTGCCAGTTACATCTGAGGGGGGGAGGTGCAGTGAACCTATTTATACCATCCCATAAGAGGTTATAGTCTGCTTTGGTGAAGTTTTTTAGTTTAGTTGCTGCTGGAGGGGGGGGGGGTCACGTGCGATAGTTACTTTGAATGAGACTGATTTGTGTTCAGATCTCACCAGGGAAGACCTCACATTGGGAGGTGCTACAGTGATCCCCCATATTGGTAAGCACTACATCCAGGATGTTGACATCCTTATGGGGTGTCAACCAGCTGGTCCAGGGGATTGGAATTAATGGAGTCAAGGAACCTTTGGGCAAGTGAGTTTGAGCATGAGTAATTTACCCAGTCAATGGATGGGTAGTTAAAGTCTCCCAAAGTCATGGTGTTCAGATGTATCTTGATAGACTCAAGTAGATCCAAACAGGCAGAATGTGTGTCCTAATTCATGGAGGGGGTCCTGTAGCTGGTGATGACTTGGATAGGTGTCCTACCAACAGTTAATTGCACCTGAAGTATCTCCAGGGAATCATACTGTTTAACCAATCTGGAGGTGTATTTATCTTTAATGAATATTGATACACCGGCTCCTTTAGTTTTCACGCCCTCAGTTTGTACTCTAAACGTGTGGAAGCAGGTATAACCAGGTATGGCTGGAGTGCTCTCCACAGCCTTGAACCAGGTCTCCATTACTGCACAAATGTCTGCATCTTTCAAAGTAAGAACTGCTTCTAGTGAGTGCAGTTTCATGCTAAATATCTACTAACTCCAAATCTATAGTATTTTAGAACATATTTCTCAACCTCTGCACATTAAATGCCATAGCACTGGCCTTTAAAATCACAGCAGATGGTTAGAAAGAGGAGTTATTTCTTATTTTTCACAATAGAAGTTCTCTATATACCAGACCCTGTATAGTTAGTGCTGGGGAATCTTTCTATATGCTTAGTTTATTTATTTAATAAGGTATATGCCCCAAAACATATCTAATTTATAAGGAGCATCAGTGAATCTAGGAGCAGGGCTAAACTTGAGGGCCAAAATCATTGCAGTATGCCTAAATCATATGCTTTAGACTGCTCACCTCCACTCTTCAACCTAGCTTGAGCTCCTCTGTTAGATATATGAATATTAAATATTAATGCTGTCCACATTTCATGGAAACCCAAAGGTCTTAAAAGATCTTTTCAAAAATTCTCCTGTTAATCTGTCAATTGCATTTACAGCATCCAAACCTATTAACATTAATATATTGTAGTGCAGGGAGCATGGTGATTTCACTCTGTTATTCGTAAAAGACAAATCAGTTAAGCACTAGAGTGGCACAAGACCTAACCTCAACAAATGTTAAGCACCCCTGCTTAAGTTGTTAAGGTCAGGTCTTGGGCTAGGTAGTAAAATCTACTAGTACTGACCAGCAAAAGACAGTGGCAGAGTAAAAGATTTGTTTCTGCCAGCTATCCGTTGGTAACTTGTCCTGACTTCCTGTTATAAACTTGGAAAGTTACTAGAATAACAGGATGTGTGTTTGCCTGTATTTTCTGAAGGATACAAAGTCTGTAACCTATCCACGGTGGTGCAGCGGTAGCGTTGTTGCCTCAAGCAAGAGGTTCTCTCATTCGATTCTCGGCTGGAGTGCGGGGAGTGCCTTCTGTGTGGAGTCTGCATGTCCTCCCCATGGTTGGGTGGGCGTTTGAAAGACATGCGTAAATGGCTGTGCCTTCGTTGAAGGTTCAACGTCGAGCTGGTACCTCGGCGTTCATCAAAATCTACTGCCAATCATAAAAACAGACAGGAGTTCTGCTGTGTCGATCCCTAACCGGGAAAAGCCGAAAGACAACAACAACAACAAAGTCTGTAACCTAAATGTATGTCACTATTTAATGTCTTCACTGCATAGTCATTTGTCTGAAAACTACAGACTTTGTAAGGAATAAACCAAACATATGAAGCAAAAATCTGGACATTCTGTGTAAATCTGTGTAGCTGAGAGGCATGGAAGGTGTATAAACTGAGCGATACTGCCTTTCTGTCAGTGCTTGCTAAGTGCTTTACAACATTGTCACCTCACAGTAAGAGGTTCTCCGGTTCAGTTCTCGGCTGGAGTGCCTTCTGTGCAGAGTCTGCATGTCATCCCTGCAGTCGAGTGAGTTTTAAAGACATGCAGGTAGGTGCATGTGTGTGTGCGTGTGCCTTCTGTGAAGGCTGGGTGCCGGGCTGGTACATTACACCATAAAAACTCTACTGCCAATCAATCTGTGGACCAGTGATCTGCTGTGGCAACCCCTAACGGCATAAGCTGAAAGACATTGCTATTCCCTGTAACTAGTAGTAAATGGAGCTAATAAAGCTCCATACACTATAAAGAATTATGATTGGATCGCGAATGCTAACCTAATATCATGTGTTCTTGATATGGAATGTTTTGACATCCATGTTTCGAATACATAATAAGTCAGTTAGCATTGGTGACCCACTTATAATTCTACATCTTATTGTCTAGTGCGTTCTTATGAATCATAAGGATTTTGTTAATGATATCAAATGTTTTCCTACCCCCTGTAAATCCACACTGATGCAAGTCTATTATTTTCAGCAATATTGTTGACATTCTTTTTGACAAAATCATAAACATTTTGTAGCCATGATTCAGAATCAAAATACTTTTTGATGGGCTTCAAAGGAGGACATTTTAGTTGTTATCCTGTCTCTTAATACCTTGTTTTGATCTAGCACTCTGAATTCTGCCTGGAACCACATGTGGGACTCCTTGCCAGTAACTATTCTACTTTCAACTGATGCCTTCTTAGAATGTAAGCAGAAAATTTGATACTGCTATCAGGCAAAGCCTTTATGTAGCTCCAGACGTTCTCTGCATTTTTTTTCTGGGAACTATAATGAAGTGAATGCACTTGTTGCAGGGTGGGCCCAGGGTTTACACGTGTTTCTAAATGTCCTTTACTCTTGGCAGTAATTGGAAGGAAACCCTGGTGATTTAATACTAGACCATAATTTATCTCGTGCCTTAAGCTGTTTGATTCATCAGATTTAAGACAGTTCATGGCCTTGCCCTTTGAATGTTTACAAATGAGAGAAGATGATGTTGAACTGAAGTGGAGGTACTATAAAAGAAAGTGAAAACATCTTCCTCAATATATAACGCTTGAAAGTCAAACTGTCCAGTAAACATTTGCAAGACTTAAAAATAAACGAGAAACACTGAGAATGACAGACTCCTGAAACAACCAGTTTTATATGAAAGATATTTACCTACAGTTCTATGACAAACAACTGCAGTATTCTCCAGCCAAGAATGAGGGAATACATTTGTATCTAAACAAGCTGTGAGTACACTGTCAAATCAATAAGGTTATGTGAGGAGGTCGATTTAGCTTAGACAGGTACCTTGACAAGCTGATGAAGATGAAATTATTTTACAAGACGCTTTAAGGAGGTGGCTGTGGCTATGGGTACTATCAAATTTAATTAAGGGTGACTGAAGCAAGACTACAGGACCTCTAGAGACATGTGAAGACTCAGTGGGCAGGGTGACATTTCTATATATACTCCAACACTTTTGATTTTACTGTAAAATAAAAAAATGTTTTAGCCAGAATTATTATAAATATAAATAAAAATAATCATAAAATGTTAATGAAATTTTGTGCAAATATACTTACGTGCTCTTGGAACATTGAATGAATAGGAACAATTAAGTTTAATTTGCACTTATGTGAAACTGAGACTGTCAGTATAGCTCCCTGTAAAGCTATATGAACATGAGCATACTTTCTAGTTTCTGTTCTAACAGCTAAAAGCTGAGGCTACATTCATAGAACTGTTTGCAAAACAGAGCATGCTCAGACTCCATCAGCCATCTCAGCTACAGTTCATCCAATTATATTCCGTACTAGCACCATCTGTCAGCTCTCTGCTGACTAAAAACAGGTCCTTTTATCTCCTTTAAGCTCTCCGTCTCTACGCCCCTCTCTCTCTCTCTCTTTCCAGTTCTCTCTCGTCAGCTATAGCAAAGGAATTAACTGTTTTACAGTTTTCCTCCTTCTCCTGATTGCTAGACTGTGACTCATGTTCTCATATCACTCCTTCATGTCTTTTGATTGCCACAGGCAATAAACGCAGCATTGATGCTACTTGGGGTTAGTGAATTGGCCACCACAAATAGAGACTTTTGGAACAGAATCTGGGAACTTCCCTGCAGCAGATACCAGGGTCAAGCTCCAAACTATGTGAGGGACAGAAAAGGAGTTAAGACAGTAGGGGCTAGATGTATTCTTCTAGCTCAGTGTGCAACTTCTAAACAGGAGCCCACAGGAGGTGTAGAAGTCCTTGACAGAAGGAACCAGGAAAACAATAATTTTCTGCAGATACTAGGTTATCAGATCAGGAAATCCTAACTGTAACCTATTGCAAACAACCTTCAAATTCTGCATATTTAAGAGCTATTTTATGAATGTCTTTCTTTAAACAGATTTTTATGCTAGTAATTTATTTACTTCATTTATTGATACAAAGTACAGAAATCACTCTATATATGGATTTCCACATTTTTCAATAACTTCCATTCTTTCTTATGCTAACACATTCAGTTCAGTTCAATTACACATTTGCATAGTTCAGTAACTTTCTTTTCTTCTCTGTTGCCAAGAGTTAGAGTGAAAAGTGCTTAGGGGTGTAATAACGTTGCATATAAAATAGGATTTGTAATAAAATTGCTTTCTTCTGATAACCTTCAATGTAAGACAAAGACAGATCTTTTTCTTACTAAGTAGTCTGTAGCTCAGTATAATGTAATAAAACGTCTACATTGGCTATGTGACTCAGAAGGAAAAAGTTGTGACAATGACCCAGATACGTAGGTTTAAATAGCAGTTCTGGTACTGCAGGATCCAACCAGAGAGAGTGAGAGTGAGAGTAAACAATCAATGCCAGATTTCCACCCTGGGGGGGGGGGGTGCTGCAATGCTGATATTCAGTGGAGGCTGGGTTCCTTCAAGAGGGCATAAAGGGTCTGGGGCAAGCACCCCTTCAAACAGCATGCTCATGTGCTACAGGCAGGGTCGATGCATGTGCTGAACTGCACGTGGGTCAGTGGCTGATATTGTGGTGCCCTGCTTGTCTGAGCTGCCGTGAGTCAACATGAGTTAGGATAAGACAAAACCAGGATAACTGAGGATAACAGTCCTGCCACGGGATATTTTGTAGTGACCCAGTCCAGGGGCAATGGGGTACCATCTTGCTTTTATGGACAAAGAGGAACTCAAACTGGCTGGCTGATGGTTGGAAAGGTCTGGGGGTGAAAAAGATTCAGTTAAAAAAATAAACATGTAATAAATCTTCTGGCTAATGCTTCCCACAGATGCACACACATTTTGAAGAGGCACTTCTTTAGAAGACGGTTGATTCCTTTTTTTTTTTTTTTTTACTTTATTTTTAATCTTTTTTTATTTTCAAGCAGACTGAATGGTACCTAAAGAAAGGGAGAATGTCAGAAATTCTGAATGAGAAGATAAAAAAATGCAAATCCATCTTCAGGATCTGGATGATCAAATACCTGCTTGGTTTCATTTCATGTGGCTGAGTGATGTGTTTGACCAACACATTTGATTAATATCCTGAAAACCTAAACACATGATAATGACAGACCAGACCAAAGTGTACCAGACAATGTGCCCCTTCTGCACACCTCTTTATTTATTTATGTATTTTTTTTTGTTGTTGTTTATTTATTTATTTAATTTTTTTAACCTGACTAGGACACTAATCTCTTTGGGCTGTTTACAGGTGCAACACAGGAGCTTAAAATGGGAAATATAATAAAGTACAGAATACAAAATTGGTACTATAGCATACAGTGCTAAAAAAGTAACAGACAGTCAGTAGACATATAGTAGAAATTCAGTCTGAAACAATAAATATGGGGACAGAGATGAAAAACTGTCAACAGGACAGTAATTAGGTAGAGAGGTAAAGATATTCCATCATTAGTAGGGAGAGTGAAAAGTGTGGGAGAAATTAGTTTTGCCTGATTACAAAACTAATTTCTCCATATTAATAATGGAATATATACAGCTCAAGTCCTGGATTTTTTTTTAAAGTGGTTGAGTGTACCAAACTAGTGGTGTGCATGTCTGACTAAGAGATAAAAGGGGGGAGGGGGCAGAATTAGCTAATTTTATCTGATCAGAGATAATAAAAAATACAAATGCACTAAAAGAAAGTAATCAAATGTGTGGTGATCAAATATGTCAATCTCAAAAGTGCCCACAAATCTACGCTGACTAGGTCATATTATAGCTCAGGAATTAATGAGAACATAAATTAAGAGTTCACAAATGGAAACATCAACCAATCAGAGAGAAAGAAAGAGCAGTGAAGAGGCAGAGAAAGTGATCAGCACTGCTAAAGGGCTTGCAACAAACAGTTAATCGATAATTAGTCTGGCAGTACAGATTTGGTATTATTACTAACTATGATCTTTATGTGCCACCATACTTTTTTCCAGGTCTTCCGTGGAAGCTTAGGAATTATAGACACCCTTCTAACATGGATCAGGCCTGAATGCATGTTCATAGTAGACATTTATTTTCTTCTTTATTTCCAAGAGCTAAAATGAAAAGTGGTTAAGGGTGTAATAGCTCTATTTGGGAATAATCAGCAGAAAACTCTGAAGTCTTAAAAGTTGACTGTTCCCAGCCTAATGCTGTTTAAGTACATGAGACTTAACCAAAGAACATGATGTATTGAAATAAAGGCTCCATAAATGAAAAGTAACCGTATTGTCAGCATATTCAATTTGAAAGAGGAGCAGGCCATGTGGCATTAACAAAGCATAACATTTAACTGTGGAGCACTAACATAGGTACAATCCTTTAAATAAAATATTTTATATAAAAGGGAAGGTAATTTACTTTCAGTCCTATGGCAATCAGCTGTAGCATTGTCCGAGCTACTCTAAAGGAGAGTGTTTCCATTTGAGACAAATCAAGAATTTTATCAGAAAAGGTTCATCTAGCTTGTGTAGGCATCTTAACAAGCTAACCAATATGAAATTATTTTACAAGTAGCTTTCTAGAAATAGTGAAGAGAAGTTTGGCACAGTTTATGTTGGTGTCACCTAGTATAATTAAGACTAGTGCAGGATACATTGCCTCTAGCAATGTACAGAAGTAGTAGCTAGCAGATCTGTTAGCTTCTGGTATTAGTCTGAAGTGTACTGCATGCTGGCAAGATGTACTGCTTCAGGGCAAGTAGGAACTGAGCTCAGTAGCTCAGTGGTTATTATTCCTGCCTTGTAGCCCAAAGGTATGGGGTTCAGTCTTGATCTCTGGTCACTACCTCTGTGGCATTTGCATATTCTTCTTTTATCTCCATGGGGTTTTCTAGGATACTCCAGTTTTCTCCCAAAAGTAAGCTGTTTGATTGGCTACTGTAAAATATCCACATATACTGGCCTTGTGGCCTAGGTCATGGCTAAAAAGAGTCCATGTATACCAGTTAATTTGCCAAGTTAACAAATGTGTATTCATGGCCTGGTTCAGTCTGTTGATGTCCTAAAAGTTGAGGTCCTCTTCCATCATTCATTCATTCATTCATTCATTCATTCATTCATTCATTCATTAATTTCAGTCATTTGGATGGCACAGTGGTGCATCGGTAGTGTTGTCGCTTCACAGCAAGAGGTTCTCCAGTTTATTTCTCGGCTGCGGTGCCTTCTGTGTGGCGTCTGCATGTCCTCCCTATGTTTGTGTGGGTTTGCTCCAGTTTACTCCCACATGTCCCAAAGACATGCATCTGGAGTCTTTCTCCCCAGGCCTCAGCTGAATATTGGCTTTGTTCCAAGTTGGACTTTCCTGGTTAACAAATGTTAAATTAATAAAAAATAAATGTATTCACTCGATTATTACCTGCTTAATCTGGTTCAGGGGAATGGGGGACCCAGAACCTATCCTACTATTCATTCTGTGCAAGCCAGAGGCACTAATTCTGGAAAAGGTCTCAGTCTGTTCCATGACACCCTCTAAGTCATACATGAAATGCACTCTGTGGACAATTTGGAGGAATAACAGGTCACCTTCAGCACACTTTTCGGATGTAGAAGGACTCTGTAGGTTTACCACCTGTCCCTGTTTGAGAGGGACAGTCCCACTTTGGGCAGTTGTGTCCTGCAAAAAAACTAAAAAATGGCAAATGATCTGAGCTTTTAAGACAAAATATACTTCTTAAGTGTTCTTTAATAGTTCATAAAACAGTTATTTTGTATCTGGAACACATAAATATTGTATGAGATAGCATAAGCAACTCAAATGCTAGAAAAATAAGCTTTTATTTTGGCAAAAAAATGAAGTTCTGTCATTTGCACTGGCCATGGGTATGTTTTGTCCTGCAAAATCTCATATTTCTACAAAAAATGTCCCACTTTGGGCATTTGAAAAGGTGGCAACCCTAACAAGGAGATCACAACACCCATAACAATCTTGCTTTTTTTGCCAAGTCACAGTCAGTGTTTCGATAGTTTACCTATAGTGGCTCCTGCTGGGAAATCCTGGTACTACAGTAACTTGAGAGCTGCCTCAGAGTCGATGCTTTCACAACAGTTCCTACAGTGACTCCTGCTGAGAGCTGCTGGTACTAAAGTACCTGAGAGCTGCTCTAGACAGTGCTTCTTGCTAGTTGCTTACACTGACTCCTGCTGGGAGATGCTGAGACTACACTAGCTAACAGCGACTTCACTGCAAGTGTTCCTACATCATTATCTCCAGTAATTCCTGCACAGAAGTCACCTCATCCATGAAATAAACTGGAGAATCAAAAACTGTTGTGCCTTACAATTTGTTTATTTCAGGGGGTGTACATGGTTCTATGAATCTGCAGCTGTTAGCTTGTACAATTTTGTAAAGTCGGGCAGTAAAGTTGTTTTAATCTTAATAGCACAGTGAATTATATGTTTGCATTATAGCTTAATGTACATGTACATTGAGGTGCATGACTGCATAATTTCATAGGCAATGATTCCCATCAGGAATTAACATTTCAGTTCCACTGCTTGCCAAAAAATGGAGACGCTGCAGTTTTGTTTTATATATATATATATATATATATATATATATATATATATATATATATATATATGTGTGTGTGTGTGTGTGTGTGTTATATATATATATATATATATATATATATATATATATATATGTATGTATGTATGTGTGTGTGTGTGTGTGTGTGTGTGTGTGTGTAATGCAACACTTCCTATTTTTTATTATCTTATTCAAAAAAGCATGCTATAGCTGTAAAATGAAATTCTGTAGATATGTACTGCTGTGCACCAGGGGACATTTAAGGAATGCAAAATCCAGGCTCTAATTTGTATTCATAGTTGCCTGAGCCTGTGAGTGAGCCACCAGTGAGGTTGTGTGAACACTGATATATTTTCTAATTTCTGCATTGATAGGTAAAAACTGAGACCACATTCAGAGAACCGTTTGAAAACAGAGCATGCTCAGAATCTATCAGCCTTCCCAACCGCAGTTCATCCAATTACACTCTGTGCTAGTACCATCTGTCAGCTCTCTGCTGACTAAAAACAAGTCCCTTTATCTTCCTTAATCTCTCTCTCTCTGTCTAGTACTCCATCCTCAGCTACAGCAAAGAAAATGCAGAGTTATGATCCTTTAAATCACTCTGAAAGAGATAAAAAAACAAAAGTGTAACTGAGTTGTCTTCTGGGTGCTAAACGCGGTTGCATGAATAGTTCGCAAAAAGATACTTCTGCTTCTGTAAGAAAAGTAGGTCAGGATGACTTTGAGTCCTCAGCCCCCACAAAAAAAGTATTTCTGTATCATTTCTTCACTACTCAAAATAACTCCTGATTGTGCAAAATAGTATGGAAGTAGCTGGGAGATTTTCTTCTATGCACCACCCACTCATTGTTTCTAGATCATTCTCTGCAAAGGATCCTTTTAGAGCAGTGTGACAGCAATAACTGTCAGTCCCCACTGCTGGATCTCTAACACCATTATCCTCAGTAGTATCTGGTAGAATTAGCTGAAACTGCACCCAGCTGTGAATCCCTAAAATTCAATACTCTATCCTAAAGCCTTATGTACGACTCCTGCTGGAAGGTCTTGAGACTGCAGTAGATTTGAGCTTCCTTGATAAAAAATACTCCTGTATCATTATCTAAGTGATTCCTGCTTGGAGATGCTGGGACTGTAGCAGCTGTAAGTTTCCTCCTCAGTATGTACTGCTACATCATTATCTACAGTAATTGATAGTGACTCCTGCTGGATGATGTTGGTACTGCAGAAGCTGAGGGCTACCCCATAATTAGTGCCTCAACACCATTAACTACAGTGACTCTTCCTAGAAAGCAGTGAGACTTCAGCAGATGTAAGTTTCATCACAATTTGCACCTTTACTTACCTACAATGATTCCCCGTGTGGTTATCGGCTTGCATCAAGCTACTGTTGCTGTTTTTGAGAGAATTGTGACTGCCACTGATGCAAGTGGTCTGGGATGTTTTTATTTTTTGTTTCTTGTTTCTGATTTTTTACTGCCCTTCATGAGGGTGGTGCACTAAGTGCAGTGCATAAAACGGTGGTTGTTACATCTAAGTGTATGCTTCCACACAACCTCTTTGTCAACCAATGTGCTTGTCTGGAACCTCTTCTGCCCAGATCTAATCCTTGACTTCCACCACAGGATATTGTTGCAGTGGAGTTCCCAACTTCTCTCCCTTTGGAATGGGAGAGCCAGTATGGCAGCTTACCCAAGTCTTCTTGACTGACACTTTCAGCATCGAGGCTTACTAGTTAAACTTGGGTCACCAGCATCAGAGTCTAGGTTCAATCCCTCTGGGCCAGAGAGCTAGCCTGTTATCTGCATAGGATAACACCTGCTGGGAGAATCGTGGGCTGCGATAGCTGTGACCTTACCTGCAAGTAGTGCTCCTATGCTCTTATTTATATTGATTCCTACTTGGTTAAGCTGAGATTGTCACAGCTGTCTGTATACCATGGTTACTGGTCCTACACCATCCCCTCTAGTGAGTGCTGCTGGAAGAGGCTGGAACTGCAACAGTATTCTGAGTTACCATCAGATGGTGCTGAAAACTACAATGGCTTGTAGTGGTGGATGTTTGCTTGCAGTAGCAATGAGATTCCAATAGTCAATCTTCCCACACTGCTACATATAGTGACCTCTACTGGGAAAGGCTGGAACTGCAGAAACAGTGAGCCTCCCCAAAGTTAGTCCTCTTATATGCTACCTATAGTGGGTGACATCCTACTGGGAAAAGCTAGAACTACAGTTCTTGTTAAATGCTGTTCTACTGATAGCTACAGTGACTCCTGCTGAGTGAGGCAATTTGTGCAGTAGTATCAGTTCCTCAGAGTCGCTGCTCCTCTTTACAGTATGTTTGTTGTACTTCTGAGGAAAAAAAAAAGTGAAGGCCAAAAAGGATGCTGGATCCTTCACAGTGGAGAACCACTCAAGACTGCCACGAGAACCACTAAAGTAAGCTGCTTCTACTGGGGGACTCTATTATTAGGAAGGTAGATCTATAGGGAGATAAGGTGCCTGCCTAGCTCTGTGACATAGCGAGATAAAGCCCTCACTGTGCCCAAAGTGAATCAAGCTCAGTTAGTGGTTCTAGTGCCTGTATGAACTGGCTGTGGTGAATAGGAGTGAACTGCTGCTGATGACCTGCCCATCTTGAGGGGATCGTGGCTTAGGCCTGCCACTAGGGTTAGGGTCTAATCAACAGCCAGGAGGGAGTGTCCTTTCACCAAATGAGGCACATTCCATCTATTCCACACCGATGGAAGTGCCATCATCTTCGGCAACCAATAATAAGGCAACAACTGCCTCCACAACTACAGCCGTGGTAAAAAGGAAGATTAATATGGAAGGAGGACAACAACAGGTTTTTCTTGTTCTACCCCTACCGTTCCAAGCAGGGAGAAGAAAATCTGTCGAATAGGACATCTACAGGGGCCAGAAACGGAAAGAGGCACCAGGTCAGTTACAAACTCACACTTTGAGGAAAATGTGGAGGTATGGGCAGGAGAGTTAATATGGAATATTTCCAAATATGAACTGTCTGCAGCTGAGACTTCTTTATTAAACAGAGGTTTAAATTTTATACCTTCGACTAAAATGGACATTAGTGAATTTCTGTTATGCCTACGTATGTTTACTAGAAATGGAACATTGAAACAACAATTTGGAAATAGCAATGAGGCAAGGGATGTTCAGTTTAAGAAAAACAGTCTGTATGTACCAAATATTGCCGCATAATATAGATACTTTCTTAAAAGCTTGTGAAAATGCCATTTATAACACAGGAAACAACAGTTTTTTAGAAGAAGGAAAGTATAATTTGACAAAGAGTGAGCACAAAGCATTGTGTGACTTGCAGACTAATGACAGCATAGTTATAAGACCCGCTGACAAAGGGGGGACCAGTGGTGATATTGAATGCTGACTTTTATAATACAGTTATGCAAGAAATGTTATTGGATCCAAATGTATATGTTGAAGTACCAACAACAATTGTGTTTGAAATGAGTGAACAGATTGCCAGTACCTTATATGAATGCATGTGTATGGAACTATTAAGTAAAGATCTTTTTAATTATTTTACTGTTGAAAATCCACTCATACCTCAAATCCATGGTCTTCCCAAGATACACAAAGACCCATATAACCTGAAATTTAGACCTATATTAGCAGGGGCAGGATGGCTAACAGAACCCATCTCTATATACCTGGATAAGGAATTGAAGACAGCACTCAATGAATATGCATACGTCTTGAAAGACACAGAACAGTTTTTAGTGGACATTTGTGGGGCAGTGAAGCAAATGGAAACAGCAGATACGGGGATGCTGGCCACACTAGATGTAGTGTCTTTATTTACAAGTATACCCAATGACCAGGGGATAAGCATGGTGAAATCAGTGTTGACAAGGCAGGGAAAGTTCTCTAATACTAAGACAGACTTTCTCTGTATGTTACTAGAATTGGTACTAGAGCACAACATATTTATGTTCAACGGCATATGCTATAAGCAGTTGTCAGGGGTTGCCATGGGCACAAGTTGTGCCAACACATATGCAAACCTGGTTATGGTTAACTGGGAATATGAACATCTGTTAGGTAATCCTCAAATAGCCTTTTATAGGTGTTTCGTAGATGATCTTTTTATTTTTTGGAAAGGTGATGGTGAACAATTTAAATCCCTGTATGCATACCTAAATACTACTAGTGACGTTTTAAAGTTTACGATGAACTGTTCTGACATGAGTTTAGACTTCCTGGACATTACCATATACAGAGAAAATGGCCAGTGGTTTACATAATTACATAGGAAACAATGCTACAGACCATCTTTTCTACACAGAAACAGTATGCATAACCCTAAGATTTTTCCTAACATAATCAGAGGTCAGGCAATGAGAACATCTCGCCTATGTTGTCAAGAGGAAGTGTATAGAAATAAGTTAACTAAGCTAAGAACAGGTTTCATTAATAGGGGGTATAGTGAACATGAAATTGATAAGGTGTACCATTATGTACATAAAGATAGGAAAGGCAAAGCTAAGCCCTACTACTCTGATAGAGCAGGTAGTGAGAGGGTAGGTATCAGGAATAGTGTATTATCACACATTCTGATGGTTTTACCAGATAAAAGAGATGTGAAAAGGTTTGAACCCATCATACGACAAAATTGGCATATGTTGTTAGTAGATGAGGATACTACCAACATAGTGGATGGACAGCCACATTTTGCATTTAAAAATAAGAAAAAGCTGAAACAGCAGCTTTGCTATCCAAGGATACCGACTCTGATGGCTAGCACAGTGAATGGTACCCATAGATGTGGAAAATGCGCACAGTGCATTTATATACATGAATCAAGGTTTTTCAAGCACCCTGAAACAGGGCGTCTACGGGAGCTAAGGAATTCTGCTGATTGCAATACTAAGAATGTAGTGTATGTAGCTCACTGCACAACAGGTTTCCATTTCTATGTTGGCAAAACTAACCGTCACCTGAGGGAACGGATAAGGGGTCAACTTTACTGCACTAGAAAAGGGCAACTGTATAGTGCTTTGGCTAAGCATACATTGGATAAGGGGGGGTGACCATATATTTTTATTTCAGGTTTTACACATTCAGAATGTCAGCAATAGGATAGGGGACATAGTCAATACTACTGAAAATATGGAAGTAAAATGGATTTTGCGTTTAGGAGCACACAGAGTTTTGGGTTTGAATAATAATGTTCCATTGAAGCCAGTGCTAAAATCTAGAAGGTTAAATAAAATAAATAATAATAATACTATCTTAACAAGAGAAGAGTACAAAAACACATGTAGGGCTTTGGGTCAATATGACAGTATTTCTTGAGCTGTTTCTAGCATAGATATCACTAAAGACAAGTATTTGTTGAGATGTATGTTTAAAGCATAAGTATTTATTAGGTGGACAGCATGTGTATTTATTAAGCGGAATATATGTATTAAGTTGTTGAGTGTGTACTGCTTATATTTTTATATAAATGTACATATATTTTTATGCTTATACCCACACACACAAGCAGTTACCAAATGGGCAACATGAATATATGTATTTATTCACTGACTTTTTATGTATTTTATTTATATTCATCCACGTTCTTGTTTTTACATTTTGTGCATGTGGTTTTTAAATAGTGTTTTTCTGACTTCAGCAATTAACTAAGGGCAAAACGTAACTGTAGTAATTAATTGATTGCTGAGTGCTGAATTAACTTTGAGTGGTAGGATTGCTTGTTTTAGTAATGAATTAAAGTATTTAAGTGCTGTTGCTGTTTGAATGAACTGTCTGATGAAGCAATGGTTACCATTGTGAAAGCGCTCACCATTTTGTATTAAAAATGAAGATTTTACTTTGTCGTGGTTCAGCTTTTATTCTGGCTACCTTCCTACTGGGCACCTGTGTTTCAACATTTTCAACTTCTGGGCTGGTTTGGATTTATTTGTTTGCTGCTTGTATACAGAATATGATGATGAACAACGAACACTTCAAACATTCAACACTCTGAAACTTCAAAAATAATATGAATGTAAGAACAATGTAGTACTTTATGAAACAGTCCAAAATGTATTATTAACAATTATTTAACTGTCTCAATAACTTGGTCATGATAGTTAAAATGCTTGTGTACATATGCCACTTCTCGCTACTTAAGGAGTATTCAGATTGGATCAAGAAAATGATAACATGTAAAGGGAAAACACTGCGATATGCTGTTATGGCATGCATTAGAGGATTTGTACTCACAAAGCAAAACAAAGTCAGCTGGCTCAGGGACAGTCACATTCAATTGCATTGGTTGGACAGCATACAGTCCATTGCTATGATTAGTCCAATTTGAATTCTACCCTTATCGTGAATATTTGATGGAGGTAGATCTATCCTCAGTGCAAGAATTAATTTATTAGACATCAATCTGGTTATTCATGGCTCAAATTTGCTCTTCTGGTTGTCTGGAATTCTGCTTTTAGGTTGAGGCGACGCTTATCAGAAACCAGCTGGATATGTCATCTGTTATACTGTTGTGTCCTACTTTATGTCTCCCCACTCACTTCAAGTGAATATCTTGGCCAGGATATAACAGGTACTGTATGTGCAGATTGATATC
This sequence comes from Protopterus annectens, assembly GCF_019279795.1. NCBI lineage: Eukaryota > Metazoa > Chordata > Ceratodontiformes > Protopteridae > Protopterus > Protopterus annectens. Next base: position 1,630,526,088 of record NC_056744.1, on the reverse strand, counting down.
AATCAGAAAACTGTTTATAGTAGCAAAAAAGATAGAATTTTAAGACATTTACATGATGTTAGAATTTAGAGTTACAAAGGATACTTAAACTACAGGCAAACAAGTACCCTGGGTGGAATGCTAATGTCTGTCTGTCTGTCTGTCTGAGATTTACATGATTTTAAGGTTTTTAATATTAAAAATCCTTTAGCCAAACATGTCAAGGAAAATCCAAGACACAGTTTCTTATTTAGAGTTTTACAATGTGAAAATATCAACCCCAGAGGAGGTAACCTGAATGATTATGTAGAGAATTTAAAGTTACAAATGATACTTAAACTACAGGCAAACAAGTACCCTGGGTTGAATGCTGATGTCTGTCTTAAACCAGCTCTAAGGAAAATAAGGAGGAAGGTGGTTCTGTGATACTATTGGCTGACAGTTTTCAGCCTTTTGATGATTGGCCAACACATTAATTAAATTCTCAATATTGTTTTTATGTATTTGTATGTTGTTTGGATCTGATTAAGCATTTTAAAACATGAAAGCGCTTATCCAGGATTTATTAAAAAAAATGTTATTTTATATGGTCGTAGTAGCCTTGCTGTTCTTTGATGTTTTTCTATAAAACTTTTTATATGAAAATTTTGACTTTTTGGCTGTTATGGATGAGAGTATGGTACAGAATAACTCCTGGCTTTTGTATCTGTCTTACTTCATTGGTAACTAAGTGAAGTAGGTTGATATGCAATCTGTGTTTTATGAGGATCTGTTTATTTTAGTGTTTTCATTTCTGTTTGTACTATGAGGATCTGTTTATTTTAGTGTTTTCATTGCTGTTTGTACTGTTCTTTCAGTTTCAGAATTTGATTGTGGATTGTGAAGATTTGAAGTAGTATTGTTGAAACCAGTCGGCAATAAACTCAGTACCATTTTCTATAACCACTTCGGTAGATGGACCGTACCTTGAAAACATCTGGCTATGATTTGTTGGCTAGTTGTGGTTGGTACTTCAAAAGCCAACAGCTATCTTTTGCCAAGGATCTTGTGGTAATGAAGTTGGCATTAGTGTCTCATGTTTTTGCAATGCTTTATGAATAGCATAGAACTGACACTTTGACATTAAGTTGACAATGTTTTGGATGATTTTTGCTAACCACACTGATACTTTGGCTCTTTTTCAACATTTGGTGAGACATTGATGACAGTTGTATATTTTATGTAGCACTCCTGCTCATCAAATCAGGGGTACTGTGATTCTGTCTTGATATAACAATAAGCTATTATGCTCTGATAACTGCATTCTGACTGTGCAGTATTTATGTTTTGGGTATTTATTTTGTGTCTAATGATTTGACTGGTATGCACTAAAGAGTGATCAGGAATCGGGATGACAGAGCAGATGGCTGATTGTGCACCTTAACACTTTGCATCTGGAACAGCTGCCCCCTTCACCCCACCCTAGCTATGTCACTGACACATTTGCAAGGCATTATTTCTCTATTTGACAATATTCCTGTTCGGTCACTGTTAACATTTTGGAGCTAAAGGTAATAGGATGTAACTCTTGTTCATTCATTTGGGGTAATGCTGCAACCAGGTCATAGCTGCTATCATCTGCGTTCATGGATGTCTCTTTAGTGACATCACAGTATTCTAGCAGTAGTGCTGTTACTGCCATTTCTTTTTCTTTACTGAATGCCTGGGCTTAAGCATGTCTCTAGAACCATGGCACATTTTTTCTTTTACAAGTCTGTTAAAGAACAAAGCATTGTGGAAGTGACAAGTCCAAACTTGCTCAAATACTTAATCTATAAATCTGATTTTGGACACTCCCAGTCCCATCTCATCAGTTCCTTCTACTGAGTACTGAGAGTACTGAGAGATCAGGCCCACCCCCTTAGTTTCTTAACCTTGAATTATCTTCTGTTTTCTCCTTTCCCACTTAACTTAAAGAAAAAGAAAAAAATAATTTTAGTCAACTGCTTTTACTGTATTGAGTTTCTTCCTACTTTATTACTTTAGTTTGCTTTTGCTGCTTGTTCTTAAAAGTGTTCAATTGTATTTATTTTGCTGCATTTATCACTGTTTGTGAGTAGCCTGATTAAATTGTAACTGTTATTCTAAGCCTCTTAGATTTGGTTTAAGCACTTGGGCTTCAGACCAGTTTTACATTAAGAAGGTTTGTAGTCTATACTCTTGAGGCAGGAGAGGTAGTTTACATCCTTTTAAGTTGGGAATTGCTGGTTAAAGGCTTATTGTGTCTGTCAATCTAAAAGTGTCTTAGTACTGGTTAAGTGCTAGGGCTTCAGGACAGTTATTTTACATTAAAAAGGTTTGTGGTCTACACTCTTGTGGGAGGAGAGGGTAGCCTCTGCCCTTTTGAGCTGGAAATTGCTGGTTGAAGGGTTATTGTGCCTGTTGTTCTAAGTGTCTTTGCTCTTGTTTAAACACTTAGGTTACAAACCAGTTATTTTACATTAGGAAGATTAGTGTTCTAAATTCTTGTGGCAGAAGAGGATAGGCTACACTATTCTAAGCTGGGAATTGCTGGTTTAAGGCTTATTGTGTTTATTATTCTGAAAGTGTCTTAGTTCTGGTTTAAATACTTGGACTCCACACCAGTTATTTTACCTTAGGAGGTTTTGTGGTTTATACTCTTGTGGGAGTATTCTACTGAATTGCTGCTTTATTTAACCTGTTTTTTTTTTTTTTTTTTTTTTTTTTTGCTGTTATGACTGTGATTGTTTGCACTTTGAATTTCTAGTACTTCTGAGATTTATAGCATAGGCGAGATTCAGGCTTGCTGAATCTAGACTGTTTGGTATCATTTGAGCATTAAAACCAACCATCTTACGTTAAGAACTCTCCCCTACAGCCTTGTGATAGAAGTGTGCAGCCAAGGACTCATCTGAGTTGGGATTGCTGGAATAAGCTGGTAACCAAATGGTGAAACAACAAACCAGAAGATAAACATACCTGTGGTGGTAAAGTATTGACACACCAGCCAGCAATAAAATCCAAGGCTTTATTAAAACATTGAGAGCTTTCATTCCTATATCACATACACTTCTAGACTCACTTCCCAAAAAACTCTTATGATCAGTAATGACACCAACTCATACTTTGTATAGACACTTGCATTTTTCTATCAATTATAACTCAGTTACATTAATTTTTCGGTCAAATGGTCCTTCAATCAAATGATAGCAACACACACACACACACACACACACACACACACACACACACATATATATATATATATATATATATATATATATATATATATATTCACTTCATAACACTGAAAGCTCAAAACACTGAAACTCAAAACACTGAAACCAAAACACTGAAACTTCAAAATTTTGAAAACTCAAAACTAAGTGCAATCTTGGAGTTGATATATTACACTTGGTGGAAAGTGCTATGATTTATGTTGTTTAAAGTCAGTATATGTATGATATGTGTTTTCAGTGTTTTGAGTTTCAATGTTTTGAAGTTTCAGTGTTTTGGTCTTCTATATTATGAAGTTTTCTCATTTTCAGTGTTTTGAGTTTTATATATATATATATATATATATATATATATATATATATATATATATATATATATATATATATATATTATAATGGTATAGAAGACCACAGTTACTATGACCAAAGAAAATGCAAAAGGCTAAAAGGGCTTTTACAAATTGAAAGTACAGTGACCCTTATGTTTTTTTTTTAATAAATGTAGTGGGCAAAATCCCACCACATGGATGTGTGGGTAACATTACACTTTGCAAAATAAGCTTGCTGACAATTCCTTTGACTGTCACAAGCTATCAAAAAGATTACAGGAAGAAATGAATTGCATAGCAGTGACATTTCTTCTTTATATGGTGTTCCATTGTGGTCATGGTTGTGCAAATATATATATATATAAAAAAATCAAAATTGGAGTCACTGAAGTAAGTGCACTAAAAGCTTCTGCTTTTTTTTTTTTTTTTTTGGTGCTGCATCACCTGATCTTTTAACCATCTAAATGAAGGGGCTTTAGCCCAACACCTCCAGATGTCATAATGTACCTCTTGTGTCACAAGTTAATGGTTCCCATACTTATCTTTTTGCCTGTCTGCCTGTCTGTCATAAAAGGCAAACTGAACAATATCCAATTATTATATTTATTATTATTTTTCAAGTTTTCTACTCAGTTTCATTGGTTTTGGCAGAAGTATAAAACTCTGTCATCCTTGGCTGTGACTTATAACAACAAAAATAAGTTAATTATTTTCTCATTTCTTACAACTAGCACTCAGGCTTAAAACAGATGTGTCAAGGAATAACAGTTTAAGCCTTCTCCATATTTATTTACAAAATACTGTACTTAAATTCAACAATGATTTTTTAAGAAAAAAACAGTTCTCAGTAGATTTTGGGTAAATGTAACATATTATTTCAGTCTGAGCTAAAGATAAAAAAAATCAGTACAGTACAGAAAGTCGATAAATGAGAGATGAGCTCTACTATTGTCTTTATTTGCTGGAGAAGGTAAGACAAATACTTTCCCACAGCGTATTGCATCTTAATGGAAACACTGCTTTCATGTCTAGATTGTGATCTGCTGTGGATGTGGTTTAGCGTTAATTCTTTTCCAGCACAAACAACTTCTAATGTGCCCATCTGGTCATTTTATTCCTTTCAGTTTTCATGATCTGCATTCTGCTGCATAGTTTTTACAATGTGTCTCATCTTCCTCGGGACAAGGATAAAGGGGGAACCAGGATCAAGCCACTATCCACATATGATCAGGTAGTGGTTAGCACACCACAGAGTGGTGAAATAACCACTGATATCAGCCCTCTCCAGCAACTGATCCTCAATGTATGATCAGCAGTGGTGCTGGGGGGAGTAAATGGAGATAGCTAGGGTCGGGCTCCTTTAGGTAGAAGAAAAGTATGACTCCTGGAATTGCCTAATCGAACAGAGCAAATGCAGGTAAGTCAGTGACTACAGGTAATGTGGCAGCTGTTCTGACACTAATCTCTGATTATACAATTTCACCTCCTCAAACATTGCCCCCCCCCCATTAAAAAACACATACTATAGTAAAATATATTGTATACAGTGTATATCAGACAGATCAATCTCTATAGTTGGCATGATAGTTTTTCCTGAAGTAAATTTTTAACTAGTTACTAACATACTTGGCTATTACCTCTTACCTCCATAAATATTTAGGTAATTGTTGTCTCATATCATAACACTGAGTACAAACTACAAGAAAAACCTCAGTCAAGCTAGAGTTTTCACTGTGTGATAACTTAAACCTCCTGTAATGGAGGCCCATGGGATATATGTAAAAAATGACCCCTTGAGAGGATATCAGTTACATGGTTTCTGAATGCCAATGACTTTTTACTTTTTAGGTTTTTATGGATACATTCAGGCCAATAAAGCCAAACCATATTAGATGTGAAAATGCATGTTTCAGCCTTTTTATTGACCTCAGCATTGCACTTAATGCAATCTAATTGCAATTTTTTTTTAATATTTGTTTTTCTGTGAGATGCCAATGCAGTTTGTTTGTAGCTTATTATAAAGTTGCTCTTTTTTGTCTATGACTTTTGGCAGTGATTAAACTGAAAAAGGTCTACATACCAGTTCACCAATCCAGTTAAGAAATAAGAAATAAAAATAAATTAAATCTTGAAGTCACATAAATATCTCATGTTCCTGCCCTCCCTCTGTACTGAAGATCTGAATGGTTTTAATGTTTAATGTCACCGTTCTTTTCAGAGCTCAGAATGCAAGTACATTCCAAACATTCACTCCCACTACCAGCATCTACCTGTGGACCTGCAAATATGTTTCTTTTTTGAAGATCCCAGTTCAAGACTTGGCTCCAGACCTAAGTGGATGATTCAATGGCTGCAGTGTAAGGTAGCAGTGGGCACTGACCTTCTGCTACTGGTACAGTTGGGGGAAAAGGTGACAGACTGCACTTAGAAGTCAGAAATTATCTGACACAGCCACCAGGTTTGCTGATTATTATATGAAAATTTAACACAAATAAGTAAAGTAGCTGAAAGCTGTGAAACCTAACAGGAATGAAGAGACTTTGGGGTAAGTATAGTGCCCCTGAAGTATCAGCTGCTAGCTTGGATTTGTATTTTTCATTCCGCAGCTTTCAGCACAGAGGAATGTGTCAGGTGCTTTCAAAATTCATGCATATTGCCATCCCCTTTTACATTCAGCAGCTCTGCCATGTAAATCAAGGCTGAATTTTCTATCAGGCAATTATATTTCATCCTTTACAACATGGGGAGCAGATATATGAATTTCATCATGGAGAAGGGAGAATAAAAAATGTACAGGGAAGCAGTTTGAACCGGATTATAGTCACTATTTAAATGGTTGTACGAGACACCAGAGAGAGAAGGAAAACTAAAAAAGTGTCATTCCAAAAGATGAATAAAACATGGGCCCCATGCAGCCATGGAGACTAGCTGTCACTTCTATCAGCAAGATGCAAAGCCAATTTTGCACTGAGCAGGCAGCTTGCCAGGTCTTTACTGTACACAAGAGAATACGTCTTCTTTTCCCCCTTTTTTTTAATCAATAGGACTGGTTGGCTGCCATGGTAACAGTTGCAAGGTTACATTCAGTGGAGCTTTTGACTCTTTTTTTTTCTATAGACAGGTAGGGACAACTTGCAGAAGGCATAGAAAACACTGATGCTTTTGTGATACAGATGTGAACACCAGACTGATGTGTGTGTGTGTGTGTGTGTGTGTGTGTGTGTGTGTGTGTGTGTGTGTGTGTGTGTGTGTGTGTGTGTGTGTGTGTGTGTGCATGTGGATGCTTGTGCTACTGAGGAATGCATCTGTAAATGATAGGCTCTGGGTGATACGTTTTGCATCTTTACACCATCTGCTGCATCTAGAATTTGATACCAAGGATTCATATTGTTCTGTTTCTTAGGATATTTGCTGTACTCTTCAAACAAGTCTTATTCAAAATATGGCTGACAGCACTGAAGTGAAATAAATTGCTTCCGTTTACTGAGGAAAACTCTTGCTCTCTTATCTGAGATTCTTTTTTCTAGGACAAGATTTTCATAAAAAGACATAAAAATTGGATGTCTGCCCCCCCCCAATCCAAATGTTTTCTACAAAAAAAAAAAACAAAAAAAAAACTGTGCTGTGAATACCACTGCACAGCTGCCTCTTTTCCTGTAAGAAATTTGTTCTTTGAGAAGTGATTTAGTATTTCTTTCCTCATAAAACTGTTTTGTATTGTATACTTTCAATATTTTTCCTTTCTCAAAGAACATATTCTGTAGGGAATATGCCCCAGTGTGATACCTGTACATTTCTGAAATAACCTGTTCAGTATGGTGTACTGCCCATTCCCTTTTCAGTTTTGTCCGCTCCCCAAAGAACCTCTTCTGTGGTGTTTAGGCATTTAACCTCTATTCTGACACTTGTCTCTTCCTCATATAACCTGTTCAGTATGGTATAGGAAATACATCCCCATTTTGACATTTACCCCTTTCTCAAATAATCTGCTATGTAGGGTTTAGGGGTTATACCCCAATTATGATATTTGTCCCTTCTTTAAGGAACCTGTTCTATGCACTAGATTCCCCATTTCAGTATTTGTTCCTTCCTCAAAAAACATTATGCAGAGTACATTCCTTCATCTGTTGCTTCACTATGAATCATTTGCTGTATGTAGAGGCACTTTTTATAACAATCTCAGTAATAACAGAAAGCAATGAATTCCTTTTGTGCAACCCCAAAAACAGTCTGATTAGCCACTAGCTCTGTATCACCAGTGATGACCCTCATAAAGCATGATCCTTTTTGTACCACCGCAGTGAGCCATCCTACTAACAAATATGGCCTCTGCACCCCTCAGAGCAGCCATTTCAGTATGTGTGATTATTGTGAGTGCTACCCAGAAAAACAATTTCCTTATGCAACTTTATTCACACCACTCAGAACTGCCACCTTACATAAGTATGTACAGTCTGATAGGAGGCAAGGACCACTAGGCCAACTTAGTCTGCTCCATTTTCCTGAATAAACTGCAGAATATTCACTTACATTTTCCCTTTTTTCCTACCCATCTTACAAAATGACTTATATGTATCCCTGTGTGACCCTATCTGTACCAGCCAGGGACCCTCTTACTACACAATTCTGTCTGTAATGTGCCAGACAGTCCTTATGACATGTGACCCTGTCTGCATAATCCATAGAAGCCTATGTGATTTGTGGCCATATCTGCAGTATGTAAACTAACCTTGTCAATGTATATCCAGAACAACAACAAGGATCTTCTGCACTTCCTTTAATATATAATCCTGTGTGTGCCAGCCAAAACTACCTTCTTGATAGGTAACCTTCTCTGAAGTAACCAGAACAATTTTGCAGTGTGACACTGTCCGCATCATCTAAAACAGATTCAAGTGTAAACACTGAGGACACAACCATTATGTCTGCAAACACCAGAATCACAACAGTGATTTGCACCATTATTCAAAAAGTATGCAGAGAAAATAAAGAAATAAAAATAAAAATAAAATAATGAAACACAGCACTCCTCATAACCCCCTGACTTAAATATTCCTACTCACAATTGTATAACCATGGAGAAGAGGTAAATACCATACTGAAAATAAAATCATTCCTGAAGGCGTATCTGTAGAATTCTGCTGTAATTAATGAAATATTTAAAATGCATCTGCAGCATAGTAAAATAAAGAAACATAGCAACCTCCCCTCTATCTCACATAACACTAAAAATCCACCCAAGACAGCATGCAATATAAACATTGATCACAAACTAACATAAAAAATCCCATACAACATACAAAATCAATGGCAGTGGATGAAGTGTTACTGCTGTAACAATCCTCTCATCATAATAAGGCTGCTGATCACATGACATGTTGTTTATATTCAGTAGCCTATAGGCCACTCCAAGGAGGCCTGTATCTCACGTTTTGAGGGATAAAAGATGCAATATTATCTGACCTCCCTATTTCTTTGTAAAACCAGAGGCTCTACAAATACCCACACTAGGGACATAACTCTACACCAACATAACTAAGACTCAGTACAGATACAGGGTCATAATTCAATGTATTCCCAGCCCGTGGAATAAGTTACCACTACAAGTTAAACAAAGTACTATTATGACTATCTTTCTGGCTAGTCTTGATGATTGAATGGATAGACACAAATTTACACCAGGGTTATCTTGTACAGCCTGATCAATTTGGGAGGTGAGCACTATTAACTGCTTGAAAATGTAAGCACACGCTTTTAGGCATGTCTGCTTAAACATGTATATAGCTAGGTGCTAGGCACCTTATGGTCCTCATGATCCCTTGTCTAATATTGGTCCTATGTTCCTAAGTGCCCTCCCTGAACAACCCTTCAGATATGTGACTCTTCCTGCGCAACACAACAGCCTATGTGTTATGGGATCATATTTGCAATACCCAGAACAACCCTTTTTAATGTGTCTGCATATGACCCCTGTTTACAGTGCCCAGAATAATCCTTTCTCTGCACCACCCACAATGACCCTCTTAATAAGTGACCTCATGTGTTCCAGCCAAAACAGCCCTCTTGATAAATAAAGTAGTCTGCAACATCAATGAGCCCCTCAGTGTGACACTGTCTATACAACTTGCAGCAACCACTGTGATGTGTGACCTTATCTATTCCGCCTAGAACAAGTACCACACTCTGAGGGTTTATCTGTGCCACCTAAGGTAATGTTCTGACTGTGTGATCTTAGCAGGATTGTGCAAAACTAACCTATTGAGTTATCACCCCTTCTATTTTATCCAAAATAACCATACAGAAAATTCCTATTTGTATGACTCTTTCTAATACTTCTGCAGAAAACTTCTTGATGTGTCTTTATAACCCTATTAATTCAACCTACAACATTTATTGTGTGTGCCTGTGTGTGTGTGTGCGTGCGTGCGTGCGCGCGCGTGCGTGCGCGCGTGTGTGTGCGTGCGTGTGTGTGTGTGTGTGTGTGTGTGTGTGTGTGTGTGTGTGTGTGTGTGTGTGTGTGTGTGTGTGTGTGTCATTTTCCTTTGCCATCCACATCAGCTATCTCATTAGGCAATAGGGTAGCTCAATACAAGGACCTCTACCTCACAACTCCAGCATCCAGGTTTCAGTTCCAACCCCCATTCAATCTCTGTATGAAGTTTTGTATGTTCTTACCATGTCTTTAGTGTTTATGTCCAGATATTCCAGTTTTCAACCACCCCCACCCTGAAACAGATGAGTGACTATACTAAATTGTTCATGTATGTCTTATATTTACACTTGCAGCCCAGGCTATGATTGAAAACAGTCTGAGAAGATTATGTGTAGACCTCACAGAATAACCCCTATGAAGTATGTTATCATATCTGCCATCTATAGCAACCTCCTCTGTGTCTGCCTTACTTGGAATAATCTTTAAGATGTTGCTCTTCTGTCCCTGTGTCTGTGAGAAGTATAACAACACCTGGGGAAAGTTGTCTTCATTACAACATGCAGACAAACCAGCCAGAGGAGTCTAAGTTCAAATTGTGCCACCTAGATAAGCTCGGAGGGTGAGAAGCTAACAAGATTTAAGTTCAAATTGTGCCACCTAGATAAGCTCGGAGGGTGAGAAGCTAACTTAAGATTTAAGTTCAAATTGTGCCACCTAGATAAGCTCGGAGGGTGAGAAGCTAAGTTAAGATTTAAGTTCAAATTGTGCCACCTAGATAAGCTCAAAGGGTGAGAAGCTAACAAGATTTAAATTCAAATTGTACCATCTAGATAAGCTTGGAGGGTGAGAAGCTAACTTAAGATTTAAGTTCAAATTGTGCCACCTAGATAAGCTCGAAGGGTGAGAAGCTAACTTAAGATTTAAGTTCAAATTGTGCCACCTAGATAAGCTTGAATGGTGAGAAGCTAACTTAAGATTATAGTTCAAATTGTGCCACCTAGATAAGCTCGAATGGTGAGAAGCTAACAAGATTTAAGTTCAAATTGTGCCACCTAGATAAGCTCAGAGGGTGAGAAGCTAAGTTAAGATTGTTTACTAGCTTCTTGGTAGCTGTTGCTGCTAAGCGACATAGATAAGATGGTCAGAAAAGAGTTATTTTCATTTGCAATATTCAAAGTGAATTCAGTGAGGGATCTCATCTTTAATACACTGAGGAGAAGGTTTACTCCTCATCTCTGTATGCTGTTGGCAGAAGATGACTCAAAGGGAGGACTTTCCATTCAAATCACACACAGTGTTCTTCCCCCCATGTTTCCCTTTACTGTCCTCAAACTTTCTCTCATTATTTCACAATATTCCTCTTTCTCCAAAGTTCAGTGATTTTAGAGTTAGCATATGTAAGTGTAGAGGGTTAGGAGGTACAATGGGGGTGCTTTACCCCTGCAAACATTCTTAAAAAAGTTAACAGTGAGTTTCATAATTCACTGTTTTACTTTCTGAATTGCAGTTTTTTTCTGAAGTGTCAGGATTTGCACTAGCAGGTCTCACATTTTTGATACAGATTACCTTTGAGACACAGCAGCCAGTCTCTCCTGCTTAACACTCTTCTATGTTTCACCAAAACTAAGGCACTACTCAAATCCTTTACCTAAGAAACAAACTTTCCATGGTACTCGTTACTTTTCAACAAACCATTCAAAACATATACACATGCATGTGAGACCGCACACACACACACACACACACACACACACACACACACACACACACACACACACACACACACACACACGCAAACAATCCTGATTTTTTCTTTGTAGTGACCTAAGCAGAATGGTGTCATATAAAGGCTTCAAAAATCCCCTAAAAATGTTGTCTGGTGAACTACGGTCACAACTACACACAACCTCTCAAAAGCCAAACATCCAATTTTTTTCAAAACAAACCTTTCTTGTTTTCTGAGTTTCCCAAAGCACAATTCAGTATCCTTTTTGTAGTACCATCAGCTGTCACACTGTACTGCTCTAAGTCAGTTACAATGTAGATGTATCACTGTTACTTTTTAATTGTTGTAATAATGCTTTTTTACTGTACCACTTCTATGCTGATTGTGCATCAGAGAACTGGTGTGTTCCTGATGCCTGTAACTAATTGATGCTCATAGTTGGCCTTAGGGAGAGGTGAACTATGTTCATAGGTTTTAAGTTGTTTACTAGGCTAATTACCACAAGGGACTTTTTAAGCTTAGCCATGTAACCCAAATCTCTGACAGGTTCTGTTACCCTTGATAAGTATAAGCAGGGGCTTGGGAGATGAAACGTTTACAAGCAGGGGCCTGGGAGATGAACCATTTACAGGTTGCCTGTGTCCACTGGAAACATAGGTGCCAAACCAGAGATGAATTTCCTGGTTCCCCATCCAATTGTCCAAGTTGAACTTGAATTGGGTTAGGAAAGAACTCTGCTTCACATGAATGGGGAACCTGTTCCAAAGAGGGGGTAGTCTCTAGGATACATACCTGTATCTCCAGCAGGTCCTATTTATATCATAGGCAAGGTTTAAGTCTTTAGAATGGGTAATTCTAGTGCTGTTTGTTCTGTGGATATGCAGGAGGTCCATCTTTCTTTAGTGAGGAACCTCTGTGGATGTTCCAGTTGTTGGACATACCTGGTTACGTACATTCCAAACGGGGCATTGTATTAATGATAGGGCTGATGAATGCCGAATGCAATGTATCAATGACTTCCTTGGAACCTTTGTTTATGAGTTGCGCAATATAGAATTATTTCCTCACTACTGTAGACACATGATTGTCAAAGGTTAGATTTCTCTCTATGTGTGTCCCTAAATCCCTGACTACTGGGTCAACTCTAAGGGGTGTGTTGTTAATATGATAGTTGTCAGGGATGGATAACTTTCTGAAGGATACAATTATGCATTTTGTGGCATTTAGTTCTAGCCCATGGCTCTAACACCAGTTGTTTGTCTGTGTCAACCCTTCCTGGAGAACATTTGTGTCAGTGTGGGATTCAGTGACAGCTCCTCTGCAAATTTAGTCAGCCAGAGACCATTGACAATGGCCTTGATTTCATAGAAGTAAATGCCAAAAAGGAGCAGTCCAAGGACTGATCCCTGACGTACTCCACTTATGAATGGTGTCTTTGTAGGGGTGGACTCCCCAGTTCTAACTTCCTGGGTCCTGTCTGTGAGCCATTTAGCTATCCACCGGGTGACATATGGGTTTGTACCTAACAAGGTAGGCAGTGTGAACCATTTTGCCCTCATCCATTGCTTTGGTGACCTTTTCAAAGAAGTTAACCAGGTTGTGTAGGCATGACCTGCCCTTGTTGAAACCAAACTGTGTTGGGTCCAGTCTTAGGAGGTTTACTATATCACTACTGATCATTTCCATGATAATTCTTTCCCAAACTACATGTTTGCCTCATCATCACCTGTAACCTTCTAAAATATTATTTTTGTAATCTCCCTGTCCAGCAGTCTAGCCAATCCCAGCAACACAAAATGCCATTCCTTCTCCCCATCCCAGATGGATTTTTTGTGTGTGCAAAGCAAATATGTGTAGTAGAATGGGACCATGTATGTTTTAGGTATGCATACTCCTTCCCACATCACCCTGAGAGGCTTTCTGCCAACATTGCTCCAGGAGTAATCACCTTGGGAGCTGAGTCCCAGCCACTGCTAGGTTTCCCTCCTCAAGTATGAGTTCTCAGACCCAAGTGACCAGTAAAACAGATGGGCCCCTTGACTCTGTGCCAATGTACTGATCTTGTACCATAGTAACTTACTTTAAGAATGCTCTTTTAATTATCTTATTCCAAGACTTTCACTGCATGACTGTGTTGTTCTCTAGCAAAAGTAATTCAGTCTATAAGAGGTAACAAGTTCCGACTGGGAAGGCAGCCTTCCTGTCTGTGTCCCTAGGAGGCCACCGCCACATTCATTCAGATTTGGTACAGCCTTCCATCATTTGAATGGGAATCAAGTTCCTTCCGAAGCTTCAAATGAATTTGTGACAGCTATTTTGATAGTTGTGAACAGAAGGTGTGACAGAGGGTGAGTATTATGGTGTATCAGTTAAATTCCTTGTTCTGTAACCCTGGGTGTATATCCATGTATCTTCCACCTTGACTGTCATTGCTCTCAGGAACTTGACCTTTGAGGAATGATCACAGTTTTAATTCCTTAAACAAATCTGTTTTGTAGGAAGAGACACCACTGCTATCCCGCAGCACTTGATCTAAGAGTCGCTGCTATCATCTCATGCTCCTTAGGAAAATCTGCTGCTAATTAAGTTACCTTAGTGTACCCACACTTTGTATTTACAACAGACTGATGAATCATTCAGCAAAGTAATAAGGATATAATGCATCATAATGCACCTGGATGACCACTTAGCATAATATACATTATACAGCACCCTAAGTGATCACCTGGCAACCCTACTAGAATTAATAGTGCAAAAACAGTACCGCCATGTAAGAGCTGCACATAATCATTGTTATTCATTCAACAGGCTGAATTCAAAGCCTGGGTCCATGACACAGAGAGAGGGACTGTAACCCAGGCAATTAAGGTTTGATTACCAGCACTGGAAGAGCCAGGCAGGGAGGGGGAGGAGTGAAAGGGCATGGCCTAGCCTCCTCTCCCAGGGGGTGCACATTTGTGGGCACACTGGGAAGTGTGAGTTCCCAGGTGGAGACCGAGAAAACCACTTTCTTTACTTTATGGGGAGATGCACATGAAAGGTAAAATGTCTCACAGAAGTTAGGGGATGTCCTTCACAGATGGTCTATTGTATGTCCCCATCCCTTGTGCTATGTAAAGTGTGTAGGAATGTTAATGCTGAAAAAGCAGAAAAAATTCACACGCCACCCCTGATGGCCCTTCCCAGTGAACCCTCATAGCAGTGATGGAGAATGAATGGGCCAATTGGTTAGGAGGGAGCTGAAAGGAAGTGGGAACAAAGCGAGCAAAAAAAAAAAACAGGTTGCTTTCACAACTCATAATTGTATATCATCTGTCTCGCTAGAATGCTTGACCTTCCCTAGGTTAGATGCCCTTGTAAACTCCTCCATTGCTACCTGCTTTTTGTCTTCATCACTACAACATCATGCATCACTCATAATGGTGCCTGAAGCACACATGCTCTCAGGTATGTAGTCAGGATTTTTTAAATATTTTTTTTCTTCCTGTTTCCTGTTATCAGCTCTCCCATGATCAGGAAGATCCATTCATTTATCATTAGTGAAAGACAGCCGTAGGAGGCTATAATCCAGGTAGCCATCAGGGTTATGCTTAGTGCCTGTGGCTTACAGAGTTCCACCAATGAGTCATGCATGCTCTCATTCATGAACAGAATGTTGTTGCTTTTGTGTTGAGACACAGTTTGGTTGGCTCACACAGCATTAACCCATTATGCTGCATGCTGATTCACCTATCTCCACTGAATGTCAGCCTTGCAGCAGGTAAGGAAGGACAAGCCAGAGTAGCTGCTCACCCCCACCGCACCCTCCCTCCAGCCATCTCCTTCAGAGCTCAGATCATTAACAGATTATAGGTTATATGGTTCAGTTAGGAATGTACCCCTTTCTGCCATGAAAGCCACCTTCCTAATCAGAACTTGCTGCTCTGCACCACACTGTAAAGGTATGACCAGTTCTTTCCTCCCACCCTCCCAGCCACTACCCCTTCCTAAGCTAGTGAGCCTTGTATACTGACTCAACCTTTCTTCTCGCTTGAATAATCAATCAAAAACATTTACATAAAAATCTTGTGTCATATGACTATCTCATATATAGTTTCACCTTCAAGTTTATTAAAATATATTTTCACAGAACACTGTTTATACAAACAAAATCAATGAAATAAGATAGAAGCAAATAAAAACACATTTAAACAATTATCAGAAAGATTCAGTATACAGACTTTAGGACTAGAAATGAATTAAAATACTAAAGTCATGTCATGCTGCCAAAGGCAATATCGAATAGATAGGTTTAGTGCTCTTCGGAAGCCAGCCAAACATGGACACTCCAGAAGCCATCCAGGAAATAAGTTTCACAGGCGAGGAGCCTGAAAAGAAAGTGAGTGAGCGCCAGAAGTATCAGGGCTCACCTGTGGAACACCCAGCAGCCCTGGGAGGCAGAGCACAACACCTAAGATATGCAATATGGTATAACCAGCTCCTTCGGGTAATAAGTAACCAAGTCATAAATGGAGAGATGAGAGGACTCCAGTACCTTATAAATAATTAAATAATGAATTGGGAGCCAGTGTTGTCTGGGCATAGCAGGTACAGTGTGCTGATAATAGGACATAACAGCTAGTGATTTTACAGCAGAATTCTGCACCATCTGTAAGAGGTCAAGCTCAGTGTTAGGTAGTCACAGGTACAGGACATTACAATAGTTCAGTATAGAGGAGAACAAAGCATTATTGTTTGTTATTGTCTTTTTTGTTTCATACATTTCTTTATTATTGTGCAGTAATTTTGGAAAATCTGTAAAACAGACAACAGACGTAAAAGAAAATAAAGAGGTCAGCCTGAAATAACATGTGTTTGATCCATGAGATGTTTTGCATATAGAACCATGATGATTTTACAACAGCCAACACATAGATAGGTTCATAGATTCATAGGTGTGTACTAGGCTAATGGCTCTGGAGCCTTTTCAAGCCTAACCCATAGGATTACCCTGGCAATGTGCCACCTGACCTTAGTTTCCAGTGCCTCTGTCGAGTAGAACCACCGGAGTGATCCCTGGGGTGAATTTTCTATTTTCCATCCACTCTTCAAGATTTCTCTTGAAGAGGGTCAGTGAGGTGCTCTGTTTGACATGTATGGGAAGTCTATTCCATAGCATGGGCAGTCTCTGGGTTATGAACCTGTCCCTCCAGCACGTTCTGTTGATTGTGGTAATGAGACTGAGGTCTCTGGAGCATGTGGTGCGGAGGGATTGGGATTTCTTTAGATGTAGCATTTCTAACAGAGCTAGGTCAGACATGGCTTTATAAGTCAAGCAGAGATCGCCTAAAAGTAGGTGATATGAGACAGAAAATAGTTGAAGTTTTTTGAGTCTGTCCATATAGGACAAGGTTTTAAGGCCTAGGATCCTCTTTGTGAGGTACTTTTGTAGGCTCTCCAGTTATTGCAGGTATCTAATAAGGTATATGCCAAATGGGCCATTGTGCTTGATGACTGGCCTAATGAGGGAAGAGTAGAGGGAGACAATGACCTCTTTCTTCCTGGATGCAAAACCTTTAGTAATGAGATGTGCCACATAGAAGGACTTTCTGACCACAGTGGCAGTGTGGTGGTCAAAAGAGAGGTTGCTGTCAACCTGTGTTCTCAGATCTCTTATAACGCCTTCTGTGTTCACTGGACTACCATTGATGTGGTAGTTCATGGGAACTGGGTTTTTCCCAAAGGGGATGAAGACACTTTTTTTGGCATTGAGCTTAAGGCCATGGTTCTGACACCAGTTGTTGCTCTCAGTGAGGCCTTTCTGTAGGATGTCAACATCACTTGGGGAGCTAATAATGTCTCCCAAATTGCAATCGTCTGTGAACTTTGTCATCCAGAGTCCCTTCGTGTTGGACTGGACTTCTGAGAAGTAGATACCAAACAGGAGAGGACCCAGGACCGATCCCTGTGGGACTCCACTCGTGACTGGTCGGCAGTCTGACTTGGAGTCAGCTACTTTCACACTGTGGGTTCTGTCTGTGAGCCAGTTTGCAACCCACCCAGTGATATAGGGGGTGATGCCTAGCTTAGTGAGTTTTTCTATGATTCCTGAGTGGGGAATGGTATCAAAGGCCTTGGCCAGATCAAGGTAGGCTGTATGAACCACCTTGCCTTCATCCACAGCTCTGGTGACTGACTCAAAGAAGTCGACCAAGTTGAGCAGGCATGATCTACCCTTCACAAAACCAAATTGTGTGGGATCCAGAGTTTGGAGATTCCCTATATCCTTGTTTATTAGGTCCATGATGATGTGCTCCATAGCTTTGCATATCAGACATGGTCCTGAAGTGCTGACTTACAATCAACAATAACACCTAAAGTACAAACTGAAGTTTATTGTCACCCTATAAAATAAAACAGGGAAGACAGGAGGATTGAGGAATCTTTCAACTGGCATTTCCTAGGTTTTGAAATTGTTGATTTTCAACCAGATATGGATAAGCCAAGAGTCTATGGCTTCTACGTCATTAGCCAGGAAATACACACTCACCATACCATCTTTTGGAAAGGAGAGGTGAGGTAGATCGGGGTGACTGAGCATAATTATAATATGCAAATTCCCTCCCTTATAAGATCTCCTAGTCAAGGCATATAAACCATAAATAATAAACAGGAAGAAAGCACCAGCAAGCCGTAACCACCTTAAAACACCTTAATATTGTGTGCGGTGTTGTGCTTTGCTTGCTGTGAAACACATGGTGGTGGTGCTGCGGTAGCGTTGTCGCCTCACAATAAGACATTGTCCTGTTCGATTCTTAGCTAAAGCGTCTTCTGTGTGGAGACGTGCGTGAATGGGCATACCTTCATTGAAGGTTGTGCGTCAGGGCTGGCATCTTGGCATGTAAAAACCTACTGCCAATCATTAGCAGACCGGAGTTCCACTGTGGCGACCCCTAGCCGGGAAGAGCCGTAAGACACAACAACATTGGTTTTGTTTTGGGCACCTCACCCTCCTGGACTTGGTTTTATATAAACCATAAATAACTGATGACCTAAGATGAAGCACTGCAGTGCTCTAATGCAAGAAGGGTAGGGAGAAGAAGAGATAATTCCAGAACAACCTCTTTGAGAACAGGTAGAGAGTTAAGATATTAACCACTCTAACACCATAGAAGAGATACCACCATATGATCATGATCATAAACCCTCAATTAAAATGCCATAATCAACAGTATCAAATGCAGCTAAGAGAGTCAGGATGACCATTATTGAGTGGTTCCACTGGTCTCTAGCCATTAGAAGATCATTAACTATTCAGACAAGAGCTGTCTCAGTACTATGGCAAGTGCAAACCACAGAGTGAAATGGATCCATGAGCCCACTGCCTGTAAGATGAATTTCAAGTTACTTGTAGAAAATCTTTTTAATAACTTTTCCTGAAACAGAAAGGTTAGAGATTGGGTGATAATTGTCAGACACTAGGGCTCAGGGATAGTTTTTTCAGACTATCCTTAATTATTCTGATGCAGAATATTGTGCAAACAAATTAAATTTCAAATTCCAGTTATAATGCATGCCAAGCATCATTCACCTCAGATCATTTTTGTGTTAATATAGTTCATGCATTAAGGAAATGAAAACGACAGTTTATCTTCTAGTAGACAAGCCCTACATAGACCTATCAGAAAGTACTGCTGAAAGAATTTTGCATCCATCTCATCCATTTTGTAACCTCTGGAAACATCCATCTCAACCCATTCTTGTTCTGCAGTGATTCTGATTTTCTGTATTAACAATATTTGATCAACATTTAGAGGTCTTTCATACATATTAAAGTAAGACATTTCAAGAATAAGATACATGTATATGGCTGTGTACAAATCATGGTTCCCACAACATATTCCAGAATCAGAAACTGCTCCACCAGGTTATGACATCCTCTGTCTGATAAGAAAGAAAAAATAAACTGCTGCTTGGTTGCTCTTTTTCACGGCTCTGTCCTCATCTGCTTCTTATCTGATATACAGACCTCATGTTGTATATGCAGGGAGTCCGTTCTTATTCTTACTGATTGATTTAGCTGTTCATTCATTTTGATTTAATAACTGAGGTAGAACATCAACCCAAAAATGATCCAATTATGGGTTCAACACGGAGAAAACAAACAAAAAAGTAGTAATAAAAATTATACTCAAAAAAAAAAACTTTAACATGTACAATAAGTTAATGTTGTTGTGTCTTTCGGCTTTTCCTAGTTAGGGGTCGCCACAGCGGAACTCCAGTCCGCTAATGATTGGCAGTAGATTTTTACGTGCCGAGTTGCCAACCCTGACGCACAACCTACAATGATGGTATGCCCATTCACACGTCAATACACTGGAAAAAATGAATATACAATGACAAAGCCAGTAAAATCATTGCACAATAATAAAGAAGTGCATGTAACAAAACAAGACAAAAACAATAAAATAGATATGAATTAAAATTAAATGCAATAAAACATGGTGTCAACAAAATTAAACAGAAATAAGACGTGAAGAGATAATTGCACAGAAAATGTGCAAAATAGACAACAGAAGTTAAAGAAAATAAAGATAATGGGGGATAAAATTATAGAAAAGTGGGTTAGAAAGAGAAGAAGAGAATAAGGAGGAATAAGTGAATATTAAAACTATCAATGAGCTTGGAAGGCATACTAGATAATGACTGCTTAAACGTTGAAAAATAGCAGAAAAATGAAAAATTAAGTAATGTTAAAGAAACAAAAGCAATCATCTTCTTGAAAAAGATGCTTCTCATAATTTTTGCTAAATTTTAGAAGAGAAGTGCAATATGTTATGTTAAGTGGAATTGCTTGCCAGATTTTAGGAGTTAACACTGAAAAGCTATGAATACCGTGTCTACTTCAGAAGACCAAAATACCAGAAGGCCGACTTTTAAAATTCTGAGACGAGAAAGCCGACAACCACAGAAAACCGTCTTCCTGTAACACCGGCTTCCAAATCCAGGTAAGTAACCACTCGGCGAAAAAAAAAATTTTAAATTAAACCCGAAGCAAATAAAACCCACATATGTGTGGGGCTCTGCCCCCCCCCCAACTAAATATACCAACACAGAGGTCATACCACCATGGGGATAAGGGGAAAAGTTCAACATGGTGGCCAAGTGGTTACTTACCTGGAGTTGGAAGTTGGTGTTCCGGGACGTTGGTTTTCTGTGGTTGTCAGCTTTCATGTCACAGGATTTTAAAAGTCGGCCTTCTGGTATTTCAATCTTCCAAATTAAACCCATGAATACTACATCGTTTAATGAAAAGGTAGTGTGCATAGAAGTAGCTTGATTAGATTCATTATCATCATTAAGCCTCTTTTCCCATTTTTCTGCATGAGGTCAGACTGTCATGTCAGCTGTCGCCACCTCTTTTTATTCCTACTATCCTTGACTGCCATGACTGAGTGTCGCAGGTCTTCTATCCCACAAGCCATCATATGGGCAGTATGGTTTCCTCATGACTTGTTTATATGTCTCTCAAATATTCTTCACAGATTTATCTTATGCTTTTCTGCACGTGTGACTAAACCACTGTAATCTGCTCTCCGTGACCTTCTCTGCAACTGGGGCCACTTTACCTTCTGCTCTGTTGTCTTCATTTCCTCATCTGTCCCACGGTGAACAACCAACCACTCCATCACCTCAAGCTCCCTTGACTGCTCTGCCTTCACTGACCAGCTTTCTGTGCACCACTGTTTTGTACACCTTACGTTTCAGGTTCTTTGTCATTCTTCTGTCACACATTACACCTGACACTCTGTGCTAATTGGCTGCCACACCTCTGATTCTAGCGTTGGCCTCTTCATTCAGACTTCCCTTATCCTCAACCAGCTCTCCCAGATACTTGAAACTCTTAACTTGTTCTTCTGTTTTCCCTTCTACCTCAATTTTCAGCTTCTTCTGACTTTCCCCATTTGCTGCCATTATAACTATCTATTATGTATTCACTTTCATCACACGTGCCTACAGGTTTTCATTCCAGTCTCCATTCAATTGCTGAAGATCCTGTTTAGAGCCTGTTTGTAGTGCAACATCATCTTCATACAGCAGCTTTGTTAATTTGTCCCCTTCGACCTGATTGCTAATGTAATCCCTCACCACTATGAACAACAGTGGACACAAGACACTTTCTCTGTGGTACTTACACTGTGTCCCAGTTATCTCAACCTGCTGTATCAGGAATTATTCCTCTCACACTCCTCTTGAGGGATCATATTTTTCTTAAATAACACCACTGTATCTCTGATCTCCTCTGTCAATGAAATGTTCTGTAAGGTGCCCACCTCTATGTCCCTGCCATGTACAATACATGCCAATTACAGATACTGCTGCTTGTTTCAGTTTTCTGTCGTGTCTAAAGTGAAACATCCAGTACTTTCCACTCAGTCAATCAGTGTCCTTGGACGAAAGCTATAATGTAAAGTTTAGCTTTTGTTTCTAACAGTCATACAACACAAACATACACTAAACAAACACACAGACACACACACACACACACACACACACATATATATATATATATATATATATATATATATATATATATATATAATCTATACTTGATCAATAGTTTTCTTTGGTGAATTGATCAGGTATCTTGTTACATCAGATTAATGCTTCATCAAAACATGTTTATGTTAGTTATTATTTAACCAGACAGGAGCAGTGGCTAGTTAAGTGACTTGTTAAGGAGCAGTGGCTAGTTAAGTGACTTGCTGAGGTGCAGTGGCTAGTTAAGTGACTTGCTGAGGAGAAGTGGCTAGTTAAGTGACTTGCTGAGGAGCAGTGGCTAGTTAAGTGACTTGCTGAGGCACACACTATGTAAATGGAGGTGAAAGGGAGACAATCCAACCCTGTACCCCCTGCCTATGGGAAGCAGCCCAGGGCCTTAATCCTCTGCATTAACTGTCCCTGTTATTTCGTAGCTGGACTTCACAGTTCAGTGGGGATAAGGAAATTTCTTTTACCCCACTGTTGTGCAATCTTGGAGTTAGTATATTTAAATATCAGTCTAGGCTTATAGGTGGGCTTTCCCCTGAAGAAACATATTGGTTTTGTGTTTATTCCTTCTTTTGTTTGCTGTTATTTAAATGTATCAAGATCACAGTATGCGATGTTTATGATAATGGTAGATCATAGTTCAGTAGGGATAAGGAAATGTCTTCTTTTCTTCAGTATTGTGCTCCGTGGTGTTAGTATATTTAAAGATACAGGGATATGAGACGTGCAGAGTGCCTTGCTCCCATGCAAAAACACTCATAACGGTTTTGCATTTTTTATGCTGTTAATTCATTATAACAATTTATGGGAACTCTCCAAAGCAACATGCGTAACACCATTGACTACATCAAATTTAGAGAAATTCTGTTCAGCCTCCTACAAAGCAGAGCCACCTGCAGCCATTTTACACATTCACCTATAGCTTAAACATATCTGCCTCCATCTTATCTATAGTCATTATACATTAACTCTACCATTCTTTTACTGACAGTATAAACAATTAAAATTCAAACTCATTTCCTTTATAATTATGTAACACAAAAGAAATTTCAACTTCATATCCTGGAAATATGTTTATAATATGTAGACATATTTATTTTCTGTTTGTCAACAGGGTTAGTCCCCCTAGGCTAATGTCCTCTTTTCAATTATGACCTGAGGTGATATTCATACTGACTAGGGGAAATCTGACCAGGGCACCAGGGAACTTATCCCACTCTTTGTTTTCTATTGTGTCATTTTTATTTTTACATCCACTTAAGCTACGGACCAACTCATGCAGATGGGACCTCGGTTTAACTTCACATTGATGGATGGCACAGTCAGGAATGAAGCACCCCCCTTACGCTGCACTACAGTGTCAGTATAAGAAAAATTATTTGAAGTAACCTTTGCAGGAATAAAACTCACAGCCACTTTATTTATATAAATCTTTATTTTGCAGGGTAGAACCCTGATCTTCATGGACTTTTTTCACACTCAGCCCAGGAGCAGTGTCTGGTTAAGTGACTTAGCATCACACAGTTAGGCAATTGGGGCTGAGGGAATCAAACCTTGCACCACTGTACCACAGGAAACAGCATGTTAATAGGTCCTTAACCCTCTAAGCCAACTTCAGCACCAAGGCAAATGTTTTACCTTCTGAGCCACTGACACTAATTCATGTTATTATTGATGTTACATACTTCACTTTGTGAAAATTATGTTTTTTTCTGTGCATGCATGTAAGCTTTACTTAACATGTTTAATATATATATATATATATATATATATATATATATATATATATATATATATTTTTTTTTTTTTTTTTTTTACTTAACTCACACCACTGATTCCTTTTTAAGCTCTTCTGTTTGTAAACACATATATTTTTTACTTAACTTCAAATCACTGATTTATTTTTAAGCTCTTCTGTTTGTAAACCTGTTCTTTCTTCTTGTGCCAGTTTCATCTCCTGGGTTTTAGCTGAAATGGATCCCTCTTGGATCAATCCACTACCTTTGTAAACAAATAATAAATGAATTAATAAAATAAAATAACACCAAAGATTCATAGACACACAGACAGACAGACACAGTACCAAATGGCCCCTTGGATAGGCAGCAGAAATTTCATTTAGTAAGAGTTAAATGGGCACTACTGAGCTCTACTGGGTAATATAGAGCTTTTTAGGTTTGATAGAAAGGGGTCTTTGGGCAGGTAATGCTTATCAGACCAGTGGTATCCTCTTCAATACTGAGTAGCAGAGGTCTTACTAGGAAATAAAAACCCTCAGAATGTGACAGTGGTGTATGATCCCACACCCTGTTGGGCACCTGCAGCCTCCACTGGATGAAATCAGCTGAAATGGAAATTAGCAACACCTAGTGGTTGGAATTTACTCAGTGGGGTGTGGCAAAAAGATTGGGCAACAGTTAATCCTCCTGTGTATTAATAATTTGCATGGACAGTATTGAGTACTGCTTTAGTGCCAGTTGAGCAACAAACAGCAATAAAACAGTAGCACCTTCCGTGAGAAGACTCCCAACACAGACAGACAGAAACACACACACACACACACACACACACACACACACACACACACACACACACACACACACACACACACACACACACACGCACACCAAGTACTACTCTCCCTGTTTGGGCAGTAGTATTGTTTATTTGCAGTTTGGTGTATACTAGCCAAGTAACAAGTAACAGTTGCACATGCCTGCATTCAGAGGTACATGAGGTTGGGTCTAGACTAGTTAAGTGTCTTGTGGGGTCACACAGTACACATCAGGATATTGCAGACAGTCTTGTGTGCATCTCTCTGCTGTAGATCCCTCTGCAGTACAACTGTCCTCTCATGGTCTGCTTATTCTTGTTGTAGTTCTTTCAGGAGAAGTAAATCCCCCAGTGAGAAGCGCTTGGTACTCCCTTATTATCCTGACCAAAAGAAACAAGCCCACCTTGCAGTAATGCCCTTTCTATGCAGCAGATTCCCCCCCTCCAACACACACACACACACACACACACACACACACACACACACACACACACACACACACACACACACACACACACACACACATATATATACACTGCATACATAAACTAGATTAGGCAGAACAGTTAGAACTGATTCCCATTTCTGATATGTTTCGGTTACCATATCTCTCTCTCTCTCTCCCTCCCTCTCTCTCTTTCTCTCTTGCATTTGGAGAGTGTGTTGCAATTAATTTGCCAAATTTATTAGAGGGGAAGAAGGATTTTATATTGTCTTTTTTATATTGACTTTTTCAGCAAGAATGAAGACTGACTGCCCCCTCCTGGTACTGCAAGGTTTTTGATTTTTATCTCTAAAGCTCCATGAAGAAAATTCTTTGTTTCTATTGGTGAGACTAAGGTCATCTCGTTTTTAGCCACTGCTTGGTTGGTGGGTTGGGGGTGCAGTAGCAAACAGAGAGGATGCAATCAAAACTGCAACAAACAACACTGGTGCAGATATTTTCAATGACTTGGGTAAATTTGAATAGAATGATGGATATTTTTCTCTGCACATTTTCCATTATTTTTTGTAGGCCTCTCTAAAGCTACTTGTTTTGGGAAAATGTATCTTCTACCTACACCCATCTATTTTTCATATACCCTCCAAGCAATGGGTAACCCAGCAGGTGGCAAACAGGAAGCTGTAGCCTTTCACCTTATTAAGGAACACTTACTGAAATGCCTTATTTAGAAGAGGGCACAGCACAAGGAAGCAACCCTCATCTCTATTTTTCTGTAGTCTCAAATGATGTCTTACAGTGTAAGACAGTAATAAGTGCCACCTCCTGTGTGGCATAGATGGATAGAGCCTTGACTGCATCCTGTATGACCTGGTTTTGATTAGCAGCCTGGGTACTAGAGGATTTGGAAGTGGAGAGGTGGGGGTAAGTGGCTGTTGCTGGCTCACCATCCTGGAAGGAGTTAGTTCAAGACCCACTGCAAGAGAGACATCAGGGAACTTCAGATAATATGCTCTGTGTATGAAGGGTGGGAGACAGGACAGCAAGTCTCCCACAGAGTTCATCTCACTCTAAGCAGGAACAGCACAATGTGGAAGCATGCACTTACATCTGGGCCTGGATTAGCAGACACTCTACTCCACCTGCTGACTATCAGCAGGAGGGGGCTAAGAACATGAGAAAATCTTCAAACCCCAATGGATGACAACCACAATTCCTGCTTCTTGCTTCTCTTACCCAATATCCCTCGATGCCAGAAAGTGTGAGGAACAAAAGACACTATGGGGGATGAACTCCAAAAGCAAATGGGAAAAAAAAGTATAATGTGGAAGCACATGTTACGTATGTGTAATGCTTACAGTTCCTCTGCCATAGCAGAGAGAAACCTCCAACCCATAGAAGAGAGTAGTAGTGCACCAGTATCCATCACGCCCAAACATAGTCCTGAGAGTCTGGATAATGCCTTTTTATTCATTCATCTTTTGTTGGGTGACCTTACAGCAGCATACAGTTCTTGTAACCAGACCATTGTCATCACAAGCAGCATCTCTGCCAACAAGCCAGGTTTCTCCTTAAAAAGAGAGAGAAGAGAGAGAGAGAGAGAGAGAGAGAGAAAGAAGGAGAAAGAGCGGTGTGTAATCTTCATTCCCCATGTAAGCTGGAATTTTTGGTTTACTGTCTCATGTACAAGACAAGCATTTCAGCAGTGCACCCAGTTTGAGTTCCATTACAGTATCGATATTTAAATGCTGTCCCAGTTGCCTAACTGGTGTTGAACCTGTGGTTTTATGATCTTGTAGGCTGTCAAGGAAAACTGCAGCTGTATGAGCTATTAACAGCATAGAATGCCAATATATGAAATGGAGTACACTGTCTGATTTTTATCTTTTTCAGGATGTTATTGGATAAGAGAAATCTGAAAGTCTTATAAAAGAAACAGAGAAGAGACACTAGGTAGTTCAGTGAGTGCTGAAACACAGATCAAATACCCAAAACAACTGATCACACCTCAGAGAAGTGTATTTATTCATTCACTCATTCATTCAATCATTCTGTGATACCTTCTTTATCTAGTTTGTAGTCACAAGAACCTATCCTGTCACTAAGTGGATGCAAGGTAGAAAAAATAATCCTGAATGAGATGCCAAGCCATTGCCAGACATACACACACGCACACACACACACACACACACACACACACACACACACACACACACACACACACACGCACACACACACACTGCATCCACACATACTGGCACTTTGGAGGTTTGCCATTTTACCCACAATATGTCTTTGGGATGTGAGAAGAACCACAGCTTCTTGCAAAAAAAACAAACAAAAACCATGTAGGCACAGGAAAGACATGCAGATTTCACACAGAAAGCACTGCAGCTGGACTCTTCCCTTGAGAACCAAGGGTTGTATGGTAGCAGTGCTAAATGTTATACCACTGTGCCACTCACCCCTGTAAAACTCCCCTCAGTTAATCAACCCTCCTTCGACCTGTCAGCCTCCGGTCTCCCTTCCCTATTATTAATCTTCTCTGACATTTATCTGGCTTCATCTTTAGCCATGCAGCTCACTTTGTACTAGATGTATCTACTTAGACTGTCAAAAAGTTTGATGTCTAGAAGTCTTGCCCCTAATGTAGCTCTTACCAGAAGTCCAACTCCCACTGTTCCATCTTATAATGTCTTCAAGTCTTGAACATCCCACTCTAAATTTCCATTACGGAAGTCTTATCCTGGATGCACCACCCCACAAATCTCACCTATGGCATTATGGGATCTTAAAGAGCCATTTTCACTTTCTGCCATTTTACATCACCCTTGTCATGAATTTATATGTATTCCTTGAATGAGATGTTTCCCATTTTTTATATTCTCTTTTCCGCTGTTTAACTGACCTGTTTCCTCACTAGTGTTTTCTAGCCCTTTTTATTCATTCAGATCACCTTATACAATCATTGGGCTTCCATATTCATTTCTCATTTGACATTGTAGCACCTTCTACCTCAGTCTTGTGAGCTATTTGATTTTTCAGTCCCATGTGTGGTATTGCCCAACACTGTATGGCACGCAGAAGGTGGCTCCCTAATCTAGTTACAGCTTATAAATGCAGGCACATCTACCCACACATGTGAGAGCTACAGACTAGCCTTGAAAAACAGTTTAGAAGTAGCTTTCCTAGGTAAGCATAACGTCTGCCTTTTTACGTGTTATTTAATGATTGTTTTTGGATGAGCTGTGTGCAAAATGAATTGCTGATTGTCACAAAAAGCTATTATGGTGTTCTAAGCCTAAAAAAAATGTTTAGCTCTGCTTTTTATGGATGTCAGCTGGATAAAAGAACATTTCGTAGTACCTGGTAGGGTTAGAAAAAATGTAGGACCCTATTCAACTATCACCAAAACAAAACACAGGCCTCTGTTTACATATTATCAAAAACAAAATGGGTCCCTATTCAGATATTAGTAAAAACAGAAAAGGCCCCTATTCAGATATTAGCAAAAACTAAAAACTATCACATTGCTTATTTTTACACAGAAGGTTAAGACTGCCAACATCATGGTCAGATTTGCAAAAGCTGTGATTATTTATTTATTTTTTATTTGTCTTTGTTGACTGGGAAAATTCAGCTGGGAAAAGCCCATTTTCAACAGAGCCCCAGGGAAAATAAAACTCCAGCAGATATATTTAAGATACTCATGACAAAACAAATATTTTACAAAGATACATTACACAGATAATTCTTAAGACATCTAGATACAAACAGGTAATTGTTCTGTAGGGAAATTTTACAAACATAAAACATTTATTTCTTCTGTGGTGACATTATACATGATATCAGATTCCACATATAACACATTTAGTATGAAAAAATTCATATACAATGGAAGTAACAAGCAGACATTAGATATACCTTCTAAGACATGGGTAAGGAGGGTTACAGCATATAAGCTATGAATAAATAAAATGGAGGCAAGGAGTGTGAAACATTAGCCAGTAGGTCTGTAACAGTTAAAGCTAGAAGAAAAAGAGAAGACATCGTACACTCGATGAGTCAAGGATGGGGGGAGGGGGGACTAAGAATACTACGGTACATACTGACATAGAACCTGGTTATAAGAGCGTGGTAGTGAATATTTGAAGGAGATGGATAAAGTGGGAATACCAGAAAGAAACTGAAATGTAAATTGGGGATTAAGGTAGGAAGGAAATTGAGCAGGAGCGGTAGAAAGGTTTGTTGTGTAGAAGGGAATAGAGGTTATAAAGGGACAGGAAGTATGCGCTGACAAAGGAAGTGGAGTTACCCAGGTGAGGAGCATGTGCTCAACCACATGTGCTTAGGTCTTGTTTTAGTAAAGGTTTGAAGGAGGAAAGTTTCATGGTTTGTCTTTTGTATGTTGAGATGGTGTTTCAAAGTTCAGATACATAATGGGAGCATAGCGAACCACCTGCTAAGTTATTAGACTTTTTTTTTTATTACTGAGGGTTTATTGGATGAGTGCAGGTCTCTACCAGAAGACTAGTAAAAACTGCAAGAAAGACCCAAGGAAGTTAGAGTCTTCATTGTGTAAATACCTTAAACCCCCTGTAGTGGAGGCCCATGGGATGTATGCAAAGGACCACTTAAAGGGCATGCCATTGTTTCAGCCACATATCTTATGAATGCCCATGACTTTTTATGTTTTACTTTTTAAGTCTTTATGGGTACATTCAGGCCAATAAAACCAGACCCCACTAGTTGTAGACATGTCATGTTTAAGCCTTTTTCTGACCTCATCAGTACAGTGTAATTAGATCAGTTATACTGTAGAAACACAGAGCATAAGAACAAGCCAGATGTCCATAAACATTAAGGTGCCTGCAAAATATCCAAAATAACATCCAAATCAAAGGCTAAATGGTTGCACAAACTATTCAGTAAAAACTGCAAGAAAGACCTAGCCAAGCTAGAGTCTATATATTTTAGTGTTGGACATTTTTTTTTTTGGGGGTGCACAGATAAAATTGTGTATGCCACAGTAAAAATATTGCAAGTAGTTGGCAGCTCAAGCCAGTTAAGTTGTTTCAGGGTTCTATAATGATACGCCCTATACATAAGGTTGGCAGCAAATTTGGCTACTTTATTGTAACAGATTGAGAGTCTAGCTTTAGGTGTAGAAATGGGTTTGTAAGAATAGATAAGGCATATAGTAGAGATGTGAGAAGGTAGGTAGATTTTACTGTTTATCTTGCAACATCTGTCAGTCAGTGTTTAGTTCTATAGATTGATAAAGATGAGTTTCTGGTGTTTTTATAATTGTTTGCAATATTTGTTGGTCAAATTTGAGGTTACTGTCAATTAGGATGCCCAGAAGTTTTGTTTGGGTTATAGTTTCAATTTTTGTGCTGTTGGATGAGGTTATTTATGTTTCATTTTGACACTGTTTAGGGGTGGTTTTAGGACTTAAAGGTAAGATTTAATCTTGTAGCCGTTTTGAGAGCAGTGAGAGAATTTGGGGTGTTGTCCTGAAGTGTTGGTAGGGATGGGCTGCACATATAAATGCTGAATCACCAGTATATTGAACCATGCTAGCAAGGTGGTGGCAGAATGCAGTCTGTTTATAAAAATGGTGAATAAGATGGGGCCTAATATTGATCCTTGTGGAATGCTGACAGTAACTGATAGGAAGGACAGATTTTGTTTCCATTTGCCTGCTTGCCACCTGGCAGTCAGAGAGCTGTGAACAATGAGACAGATAGTTGGGTGAGGCCAAAGGAAGAAAGTTCAGTAAGAAGATGTTGATGGGATATCGTATCAAATGGTTCTGAAAACAAAAATCTAAGAATAGTGAATATACCAAGTTGTCATCATTCCTGTGTGGGTTTATGATATTGGTGACGTTGAGGAGAACCGTGGTTCGATAGCACTGTCTGCATGAAGTAGGAGTTCAACTGAGATGGTATTGAATTATTGGGGATAGAAGTAGAAGGAGAGAACGTGGTGGTTTGGCCAGGATGTACTAGTTTGTATAGTGATGTCCAAAAAAAAGTCTTGGATTTTTTTTTTCATGTTTATGATGGAGGCTGGTATACTATGTTTGTTTACTATTTTAATGCAGTTCTTAGCAAGGCTTCTGAGATCATCATCATCATCATCATCAGCCCCCTTCTTCCCATTTTCTACATGGGGCCGGGGTGTCGTGTTAACTGTCAGCCTCTCTCCCTATTCATTGCCACTCTCCTACCTTCTTCAACACTCATGCCTGACTGTAGCAGATCTTCTCTCACACAATCCAGCCACCTCTTTGCTGGATGCCCTCATTTCCTCTTACCTTCTTCCTGTTTGTCCCAAATCTTCTTCACCAGATTGTCTTTTGCCTTTCTGCAGATGTGCCTAAACCACTGTAATCTGCTCTCTTTGATCTTTTCTGTAATTGGAGCTACTTTGGCTTCTGCTCTTATGTCCTCATTTCTTCGTCTGTCCCACAAAGTGCATCCTACCATCCATCCCAGGCACTTCATTTCCATCACCTCTAGCTTCCTCATCTGCTCTGCCTTTACTGCCCAGGTTTCTATACCATACAGTAGTACTGGACACACCACTGTCTTGTACACCTTACTTTTCAAGCTTCTTTGGCATTCTTCTGTCATACACTACTCCTAACATTCTATGCCAGTTGGCTGCAGCCACTCTGAGTCTAGCTTTGACCTCTTCATTCAGACTTCCTTTCTCCTCAGGAAAATTGATAAACAACTGAAAAATCTGTTCCAGCACACTTAGGAAAGCACGGACGCTTTCATTCACTTTATTTTTTGTGAACTTCTTCAGAAAAACTTAAACTCCACCCACAAGCACTTTTATATAATAAGATGATTAATTAATCACATGATAAATGATGTCATAAAAATAATTAAACTATTATCTAAACACCTGCATCATGCCCCCTAACACCTTGCACTGTTACTTAACCACCATACCATTGACACCTGCATCATCCCCCCCAACACCTTGTACTAGTGGCAACCTCTCCCTTCACACCACCCTAGTTATGTTTCTGCCCTATGGCAGGGCAGCAGTTGTCAAACTCAGAAGAGTAAGTACAAGGGAGGGAGAGTGCTCGATGGGGGGAGGGGAAGATGCCACCACAGATCCAACACACTGGTCCACTCCATACTACCTGACTCTCACCATGGGGAACAAATGGGCCAACTGAGCTACTGGGCAGGAACAAATGAACCAAAGAGCTCTCACCTAGCTAATCAAGGCCTAACTCTTGCCTCCATAAAGCAAATGGGCTGATTGGGTGCAAGTAAAGTTCTGGGCAGGTATAAACCAGCTTCTTCATCCAGGACAATCCACCACTCCAACCCGAACAAGCTACACCCAAAAACCACCTGAGAACATTGCTAGTGCCTTTAATAATTTCTTCACTGAAACAATCCAATCTCTCGCTAACCAACTCAATCCCATACACTCTAACTCCACCACTAATACACCCATTACTAACTCCACCACTAACACACCCACTACTCATCCCCCTTCAACTTCCAACTTGTCTCTATCACTCTAATCAGATCACTAATCAAAAAATTGAAGCCCACCACCCTATCTGCTGACCTTCTCCCAGCAGAGTTCTTAAACATAGCTGCTGATGCCATAGCATTTCCCATATCTATCCTGATCAACAGGTTCCTAACTGTCAGTTCTATCCCCCCATCTGGAAAATATCCCATGTTATCCCACTCCACAAAGGTGGCAGTTCCACTGAATTATCCAGTTATAGACCCATCGCCATTCTTTCACCACTGGCCAAAATAATGGAAAAGTGCATCCACAAACAAATTATGTACCATCTCATTCAGAACCAAATACTGGCCGTCTCTCAGCATGGCTTTAGGCCACATCATAGCACCACCTCCGCTCTCCTTTCCTTCACCAGTGCCATATATCTAAACAGAAATAATAACTTGCTATCATCATCCCTCTTCCTAGACCTCTCAAAGGCCTTTGATATGGTCAACCACCAATTACTCATCCACTCTCTGAAATCTATTTCCCTGGACAACCATACTATGCAGTGGTTCCAATCCTATCTGAGTGTAGACAACAAGCAGTACTATGGCAGGGCAAACTATCCACCCTGTTACCTCTCACCCTTGGAGTTCCTCAGGGCTCCATTTTAGGTCTTCTACTCTTGTCTATCTTTATCAATAACCTACCCACTGCCATCCCAGATGCAACCTGCATCCAATATGCAGACGACTCCACTCTGATCTGCTCAGCCTCCTCCCCAACAGCCCTGCAAACCTTAACCCAGAATACATTCAACACGGTTGAGAAGTGCCTCTCTAATCACTGTCTTTTGTTGAATCCCAATAAGACCAAACTGTTACTCTTTATCCCCATGTGTAGGTCCACCCCAATTTCCTTTACTATAACATCAAACAATGGTGCCTTTATTTCACCAGATATCCAAACTAAGCTCTTAGGGGTAATAGTAGATAATAATCTCAAATTCAACTTGCACATCAACAAGACTATCAAAACCGGAAATAGGAAGCCCAGCTCATTATATAGAAATAAACCTTTTCTAACCCCAGTAGCTCGAATCGCAATCGCCCGCTCTCATCTTCTCTCCACCCTTCTATATGCTTCCCATATACTCTGTAACGTAAGCAAATCAGAGCTTACCAAACTCTCTCACTGTTACCACCATATTGCAAGATTCGCCACAGGATCAACATATAGGACACATCACTGCCATAACCTCAATCTCCTAGAGTGGCTAGAACTGCCAAGCTTACTTCAGTTCAATCAGCTAATAGTAGCACATAATATTCTCAACCAACCTGAAAACACCCCCCGCACTTAACATCATAAAACCATACAGTAACTCCAGACTATTACGCTCATCCAACAAGCTGTTAGTCCAAACACTGAAAGCTAATAACTCAGCTGGTGACTCCTTGTTTGCCAACTCCATTGGCAAAGCTTGGAACTTATTTCCAGTGGACATTACCCTGGAACCCTCTCCAAGCCTCTTTAAAAAAGGCCTCAAACAGTATTATAAAAGGCACTGGCTCTGTCCATGTACCAACCCTGATGAATCCCCATAACAACTCCCTAACTTAACAGCAATGTACTAGCTTCTTGCTCACAAATGCTTGCAATGTCATTCTTGTTCTGTGCATTACTTTGTAAATAATTGTTGCTGTAATCCACCTGTTTAATATTTTTATATTCTATTACACACTGTTAAAATTGTGGATCCCTCTAAAGGGACACACCTTACTTACTTGTAATATTTGCTTGTTATATATGTTTTGCTTGGGATGTATGTTTTTATCTGCACAATTGGAGCTTTTCTCCTTGTTAAAATTGTACATTCCTCTTGAATGCCAAACTGTTCTGACTTTGTAAAACCCTTAGCATGTATGTATGTTTTTGCCTGTATGTTTAGAGCTTTTCTCCCCGGGGCTCTGCTGAAAATGGACATGTATCCAGTCAGACTATCCCGGTCAACAAAATAAAATAAATAAATAAAGGAGCCATCAGGCCAGTCATCAGGAGTAAAATAAATAAAATCACACATTATAAAGGGAAAATGTGTTTTTTCCTACTCCAAGCATTATAAAATGCTTGTTCACAAAGTCATAAGCCCCTCAATTCCAATAGCAATGTTTGAAAGGCAATGATCATAGAGTATTAGCTGTGGTAGGACTAGTCATGCAACAGTGTAAACATTGGCTCTAAATGATTGTTACTGTTGAACTGTGTGAAGATAGGTAAAAGCTGCCAGCCTAGCCAGATAGAATTTTGTAGATAATTCTGTCATTTGTAAATATTAATGTAAGCTACAGGCTTGTTCTCTTAAATGGGAAAATGGTGTCAAAATGTTGAACTGCAAAAATGTAACAACAGTGCACTCTGCTGTAACAAAGCTGACAAGTAAATTATTTGATGTCAAAACTCAGAACTGATATGTCTGGATGAAGGAATTCTGCCTATTGTTTTGAGGCCAGAGTTAATGGATAGAATTTGGATGTATAATTTATTTTATTGCTCTGGTTCCTGACCAGCTGCAAGATCAAAGGGGGCATTAACCTCTGAGAGTCTGTTAGGCTGGGAACCAGAAAGAAATAATGTAATCTGAAATTAATCAGTGGTACTGTGTTATCAATTTAAGGACAGAAAGAATGAGAGCATTTGAGCATTTGTCTTGAGAACATCCAACATCACCAGCACTGCCTGTATCTATATGTAAGTAGGATCTTAGACTTTAGTGTTTCTCTTAGAAATAGCTAAGAAATAGGAAGATTAGACTAAGTGTTTTCTGTGTTGATGTCAGCACTTTTCTATGGTATTATGTTAAGTATTTCTCTGTGATCTCTGAACTCTTGACTAGCATTGTGTAGTAAAAAGTATTGTCTTGTGTTTTCTTTATTTATTATTAAATATTTTTAAACCTTTCAGTTGTGGCTATTTTGTGTAGAGATAATTTAAGCTCTAAGAGTACATTGCATGTATATAGTGATACTGTATCAAGTCACTCCAAATAAGTCTTGACTGTTTGGTTGCACTTACCATTTGGATAATAATATTGCACAGTATAATTGGATACCCTTTCATAAGGGCCTTTGAGTAGCTGATAAATATTAGCTGGGTGGTGGCAGTGATTTCTACCATATAGTCTAGGTAAAAGGGGCACAGCTGGAGAACTTGTGCCAGCCTTCCCCAGGAATGTCTGTGTGGTTCTATAAACTCTTATCTCAAAGTGTGTGTGTGTGCGTGTGTGTGT
>NC_056744.1:1630415070-1630487570 GCF_019279795.1 Protopterus annectens | reverse complement strand
CAGGTGTCTGGTGAGGTACATACAAAGTTAGCATTGTTCATAGGTTCATAGGGAGGGAAGGAGGTTCACACAGCCTACCTAGACCTCGCAAAGGCTTTCGACACCATTCCCCATTCTAGTATTATAGACAAGCTCACCAGCTTGAACATAAACCCCTATGTCACGAAATGGGTTGCCAACTGGCTCATGGATAGAACACACATGGTGAGAGTTGCAGGCTCTATGTCCGACTCTAAACCTTTTACAAGTGGCGTCCCCCAGGGCTCAGTCCTAGGACCCCTCCTGTTTGGTATATACTTCTCAGAGGTACAGGCGAGCATAGGAGGACTATGGCTGACCAAGTTTGCAGACGACTGCAAACTAGGGGCCATAATTGATTCCCTGGCTGATACAGACATCCTCCAGAAGGGTCTCACTGAGACGGATACCTGGTGTCAAAATCATGGCCTCAAACTAAATGCCAAAAAGTGCATAGTCATTCCCTTTTTAAAAAACAAAGTACCCATGAACTACCACATATGTGGTAGTCCCCTAAATACATAAAGTGTAATAAGGGATCTGGGGACCGAAGTAGATAGTAATCTCTCCTTTGATAATCATATTGCCAAGGTGGTTAGAAAATCCTTCTATGTGGCCCACCTAATCACAAAAGGGATCACATCTAGAACAAAAGAGGTTATTGTGCCTCTCTACTCATCACTCATTAGACCCATCATAGAATGCAACGCCCCATTTGGGATGTACCTTACAAGACACCTGCAACAGCTGGAAAGACTACAAAACAGTATGTTGTATGCAGTAATATTTCTGATTTTTATATGACTTATTGGCTGCTGCAGCATTTATAATGCATGTAATTGTTTTGCTTTCTTCATTGCATATAAAAATGAATTCATTAACATGCCTAGATTGTGTAATATAGTATAAACATACTGCATTTTTGTAGTCTAAAGATGTCAAAAATTTTAGTAATATATTTTTTGCAATACCTGCTTTACAGTCTCCAACAACTGCAAAGGGACTGACATTTGTCAGGTCATACAGTCTACATTATGGGTCTATATTATATTTTCAAAAGTTTCAAACATTGAACACCATATGATCGACACCATATGAGCGATGTTTGAAATTTCAAAAATATAATAACAAAATAAAAATAAAAAACTATACTTACCTAAACATTGTAGGCAGGGGGCAAGCCCCCTGCACCCCCCGTATGAGGGGCTGTGCCTCCCACACCGCCACTACTTAAATATTTCTACTCCG
The DNA here is from genome assembly GCF_019279795.1 of Protopterus annectens. Classification (NCBI taxonomy): domain Eukaryota; kingdom Metazoa; phylum Chordata; order Ceratodontiformes; family Protopteridae; genus Protopterus; species Protopterus annectens. Next base: position 1,630,486,304 of record NC_056744.1, on the reverse strand, counting down.
AGATCGCACTGCATTGAAGTAAAGGGAAAATATTCCCTACATCGATTTACGTGTTACGTGCACAATGTTTTGACATTTCGACCAATCGGGTTTGCTCAATACTCGTTCGTCATTTACAATTTTCGATCAGGCGATAGGAACCCCTGCATTATTTGTAGTGATGATCAGAATAGTCTGATCTTCAGCATCTAGAACACAGTCATTGTTGCATGTTACTGTGATATAGTCTTCTCTACAAGATTGGAATGTAAGGGATTTCAGCATTTAGTTAAAAACTGTTACTCTGGCAGTTAACGCAGGGGACTAAAGCTCCATCTTGTTAATGAACTGCTTCCTGTAGCAAGGCTGCAGGATTTGAATCTTTTCACCTTTATTTATCTAATGTGTGATATTGAGCAACTCACTTAACAGACAGTGCTTTGGGGCAATTGGGAGTATGGGCTAGGCTACTTAATTTTGTCCATGACTGCATGCCTAGTAACTATGAACCTGTTTTCATTGTTTACCAGCTATTCCCTATTGTACAGCTCAAGTTCAAGAAATGTCATAGGTTCGTAGGTTCATAGATTGGTACTAGGCTAACTGCCCTTGTGGACCATTTTATGCCTAGCCAGTTAGCCCATGTGAGAATCAAATCTTGTTCCTTGTGTCTGCAAGGTAAACACCTTAACCATTATGCCAACCTCATCGGCTCAACAATTTTTAAGTGTAACATAACCAATTTAGTCTGTCATAAATATTCTTCTATTTAAACTGTACTGCACATGGCTGGATCTTATGATGCTAGTGATCTTTATACATGTTCATGTATTTTATTCAAAGCTACTGATAAAGTACATGTAATTTTATTTTTGCATAACAATACAGGTATATATAAAGTGGCTATAACTGCCGGTGGGGGTGGGGTTGCTCTCTTTGGATGAAAGTACCTTATACTCTTATCATCTTGTCACTTTTAAACAGTCTTTAATCTGGCTTTGCAGGACTAGTGTGCACGCGCATGTGTGTGTGTGTGTGTGTGTGTGTGTGTGTGTGTGTGTGTGTGTGTGTGTGTGTGTGTGTGTGTGTGTGTGTGTGTGTGTGTGTGTGTGTGTGTGTGTGTGTATTAACTTGGAATACTTTGGTTACTGTGTGTTTGTGTGAAATAAATTTGAAATGTGACTTTATGTAAAAAAAATAACAATAATAATGACCATACATCTGAGAAGGATTTGGTCAACATTGCAGCTATAATTGCTGGGTTTGGGGATGTCTGCTGATATAAATGCACACATAATCCACCACTGACAAAATAAATTCTCAATGAATGAGAGTTTCAATGGAGGAAAATTCACTGTTGCCCGTGCTAAGTTTGTCAGCTCCAAGTACCATGACACCACGGGGTAAGATATGTCAAGGAGTGGGTAACTGTGCAGCTGTAAGTGACGACCATTGAAGAAGGTAATGGGAAATCTTAGGGGATATGGATGCTAGAGTCAAGTTTTAAAGTGACCACTCGGGATTATGAACACTGCACCCTGCCACTGTACAATGCATACTTTAGAATAGCCCAGAGTGTGACATACTGCAAAGAAGTTTGAAGTGTAATACAACAATTAACTAGCTAACTAACTATCTGGCTTTAGTACTCACAGAACCAGCTAACATGTCTTCTCTCACAAAGCACTGGTGTAGAGCAGCAATGTAGGTAACTAAATAAACCAACAGCAAGTGCTATTAACTAAAATCAAAAAAATGAATACATCTACTTCCTTCTGATGTTCTTATGGAGCATATTAGAAGGAGGTTAAATCCAGTGAACAAAGCAGCAATAGTTTCATGCTGTACAGCTTGGAGTAGGCTACTGTTGTGAAGCTCAGAGCAGCCCAAACCAAAAGGGTGCAGCGACTTGTACAGCAATGCAGTTTAAAGCATACAACGGTAATTATGCATCCATTCGACTGCCTGGCTACACAGCACACTGAACCGACTAAAATGCCTTCTGTCACAAAGCACTGGTGTGAGACAAGGTATATGAGTTGGTTATGTGAATATTGATACCTTTGTGTCTGCATATCATACATCTCAACTTCTTAGAGCAAGAAATCTGGACAAAGCCATAAATAATGTGGGGACAAAGGCTCGAAAGTAGGGACAATTTTTTAAATATTGCTCTTACAAATTTAGAAAGTTAATAGAATAACAGGTTTTGCATTAGCATACATTTTCTGAAAGGTAGAAAGTATAAATCTCAAATGTCTGTCATTATTTTGTGACTTCACTTCTTAAAAAATTGCCAATGATTTGCCAGAAACCAGAATTTTATGAGAAACAGACCAAAAATAAAGAGGCAAAAATCTGGACATTCTGTGAAAATCTGTACAGTTGAGAGGTAGGATTGGTATGAGAGGAAGCAATGCCTTTTACCTCATGGCATACTGACCATGAGGAAACTCCAGGTAGGGTGGATAAACTTTAAGAAAAAAGTACCACCTGAAAATGAGACCTTAAGCAGAGCAAAGGGAAATATATCTAAAGTTGTAGTGGGGAAAAAAAGTGAATAAAATGTTCTCACCTCCTTCCTGTTCTTTGAGTTACAGAATGAACTATTATACAAAAAGAGTAAGTAAGGACAGAGGAAATAGTACATGAACTATTCATACTCAAACCTTTCAGAAACCTTTTGCTGAGGATGGCACAATAGTTGTATACTAGTAGTACAACTAGGGGTGCACAAGGCTAAAGCAGATCCTAGCAAGGTTTTTATTGACCACGAATTATGAAAAAAGGTGAGGACTTTGTTACTGGATGCACTAAATGCCAGAAGACTTCCCCTCACCCAGGATTTAAAAACCCTTTGATTCCTATTCCCATCATAGAGGCGCCATTTGATTATACTGCTATGTCATACCTCTCAACCTCTTAGAGCAAAAAATCTGGACAAAGCCATAATTAATGGGGAAACTAAGGCCCAAAAATAGGGACAACGTTTAAATGTTACTCTTATAAACTTAGAAAGTTGAAAGAATAACAGGTTTTCCATTAGGGTGAATTTTCTGAAGGATAGTCTGAAACTCAAATGCCTGTCATCATTTTCTGGTTCCCATCCTTAATGATTTACCATTCATTTACCAGAAAACCAAAATGTATGAGGAACAGACCACAAATATGAGGCAAAAATATGGACATTCTGCAAAAATCTGGACAGTTGAAAGGTATGCAGTATGGATATTGTTTGGTCATTAGTAAAATCCAGCAGTGGGTTTCGATACTATTTAAATATATTGATTCTACAACTACATACCCTGAGGTTATTCCCCTGTATGTGGAAAATGCTAAATCTATAAGTAGGGAATTAGTCTTATTAATTTTAAGAGAAGAGATGCTTAGCAAAATACCCACAGCAAGGGTACTCCGTTTATGTCCCGAATAATGTATCAAGTGGGCTAATGCTTTAGGGTCAAGCACTATCTCCACACATATGGGTTAGTGGAGTTCTTTAACCAACAGAGTTTGAAGAAGTCTGAATGTGGACAGACAAAAACAATCTGTGTATAATAAAGTGTTAGTTTGAAGGAATGACACAGTGGATTTTTTCTTGTTTTCATTTTGTTTTTAAAGTCTGGTGCCGGGTGTTTGTTCATTCTGTTTTTATTATACAACTATCATAATCCTTGACACAGTTAAGCCCTTTTGAGTTTTCTATGGCAATTACCCTCATGGTCTGTTAGATATAGCCACAGAAACTTGAGAAGGAGGGAAAACCCCATTCAGAAGTGTGACAGGATAGAGAAGAAGTCTCACCCGTACTTCTGTGTGCCGACCCTAAGCCCACCCCTGCTGCTAATCCCAATCCTACATACTACATTACTAAAACACCCTTTTATTAACAATAACACTATGTAGTTAAGTGTCTGTTCTAGGTTAAGCAGTCAGAGTTTTCTGATATAGGAGTTTTCTTGCATGAGAGAAATAGTGAAAATGTTTTCATTTGGTGTTAGTAGTGTTCATGGTAATATGCTTTAACTGGTTTGTGTTTGGTTATTTGAAGGTCACCGTTTTGTGTCGTCACTGTTTTTTTTATAATCATTGAAATATATCATGTACGAGCTTATTCACTGCAGGTAAATTCTTATGCTCTTAGAATGTACTGGTGAATAATGATCCTAACAGATTTGGTCAGCACTATGACTGAAGGTAAATAAAATGTATCCCTGACAAAGCCAGATATGGTCAATCAGTCGGAGGTTGTCTTTCATGTGTTTTACAAGCATGAATCAAATTGCTGTAATCTCTGGCAGTATTTCTATGTGCAAAATTAGGTTACAGGGGCTTTACAAAAACTTGCAAAATCTCAACATAACAGACTTTCACTGCATAGACTACTACATAAGTTATTATCCACAACTCCTATCACTGTTAGTTTAGACAACTGAAAAAGATAACAGTATTTTTGGTGACATACTTGTGATACATCCCCAGTGATGAATTATTTGAAAGCCACACAGTTGATCGGTATTTGGCATTTGTAGACTATAAAGCCTGACCATACTCAATACACACAGCTAGTGACGTTTTCACTATTTTTACATGGATGGCTGCAGACCTCATATACAATTTATATGCTTCAGTAGCGTCAACGCTCATTAAACAAAATTCTTTCTTGCTGTATACCAGTCTAATTTTAACATCCATGCCGTTCAGAAGCAATTTTCCCAGAAGAACAAATCAGCATGAATTAATCAGCAGTTCTGCAGTACTGCTGTTGGATGTAAAAGTTGCACGCTTTTATAGCCAACAATTGGAGCATTAAATTTGGCGTTTTTATGCTGCATCAGAGTGTCCATATAAAATAACCTAGCTGAGAACTGTATAGCAAGTGTCTTATCACTGTAATTAAGCAGTGATAGCATAATTGCTCTGCAGGGGTAACAGTAATTTCTCTGACTTACCAGATGTTCACAAACAACCACATTCACTATGTTGTTACTATCTGCCCTAGTGATCTTGCATCACACACTACTGATAAGATCGATGTAATCTTTGCCATTCCTGGCAATGGGAAAATTGATGCATGCATTATCTGTTATAGCTGACAAAGTGGGGATTTCAACAAAAAACTTTTATTTTCTATACTAGTCGGAGATGATGGTAGAAAGAAAAGATCTAATTCTAACCTTCCACATTCTTGCAACATGCAAAGTACCATGACCATGATTAAAATGGGTCTCTCTACTTCTTAGAACTACATTGCTTTTTCAGTTTGGATCTCTGTTTCTTAACTGACTTTTTCTTTTGGTCATATGGTCTTTTATTTCAAACTCCTGGTGGCCCAGCTGTCCACTTCCTTTTATTGGGTCTTCTATAAACTATGAAGCCAGACCCTTCTTGTTGCAGTAGTGGGGGAGAGGGGAGTTATAAGGGAACTCACAACATTCCCATCTACATCTCTCACAATGTTTTTAGCAGTCACTTTAAAGGGCGGGTTTACTGTTTGAAATACTTCCTTTAGTGAAAGCATGGCCTGTCTAAATAGTGTTATAAATATGGCTTTAATTCTAGCCCCTCTTGTGTCTGGGGCACATTGAAACCCCCAGTAAGTCATGACATTACTGTGCTTATCAAAAACTGTATATAGGTTAGGATCTCAATAACATTTTGGCATTGCATTCTTTCAAAGACTCCTTAAACAAGATGCAGATGAAGTTTCACAATTGTCATCAAACAAGTCACATTTCATTCCTGATAAAGTTCTTTATCACAGTAGTTATTGTGTAAAATTGTTGCTTTGTGATTGGCATATAATCAGGTTTATCATTCATAATATACTTCTTTATCATGGTAGTTATTGTGTGAAATTTTTGTTTGTTATTGGCACATGATCAGGTTTATCATAAAAGGCAGTTTTGATTGAATTATTTTTCCATGTATTTTTTTTTTTTTAAAATACACATGCATACCCCCATCTCTCCAGTGCTCAGTAATATCTTCATATAAATACATTGTGTGGAAATCACCACTAATGTCTACAAAACATACCCCACTATTTGGATAAATATGTGGTACCCCTGAGGGCAAGCCTAAAATTGGGGTAAGAATATGGTTCACCGTGAATGCATTACTATGAAATGGTATTTTCTATTATAGTCTGAAGAGATGAGCTTTAATGATTTCATTAATGCTATTATAATAAATGTTAGTAATTTTCAGTTTAAGCAGTGAAACTAGCTTGTATTTTTCTGTCTTCCTGGGGAATATTGTCCCCCGTTTAAAGATACAGTATTTCTGACAAGCTAGCTTCCCAAGATCCTGTTAAATTGCTGGGTTTTGTTAGTTTTGTGTTATATTATATTTTATTGTTTGCAACAGCTAGCTGGTGGTGTGAACATTGGCTGTAGATGATGGTGGCTGTTGCTATGACACCCCAATGCCATCTACAAGTCTGGGAAAAAGGAGTTGCTGCTGATCTGGGCAATGTGATGTAAAACCCATTGTCCTTCAGGTTTCACAATCCGTGTTTCATGCTTCTTTGTTAAAACAACATGGGGGCATCTTTTTATACTTTCACATTTTTAACTGTATGAAATAAATCAGCCCCACTGTTAAACATAATTGGTACACAGGTACATAAATCTACCCCACTGTTAAACATAATTGGTACACAGGTACAAGTTTAGCTATACTTTCAGAAATAAATATTTTACCTGTAAAATGTGGTTTATACCCTTTATTAAATGTTTCTTTACTCATGACACACATAGTTTTTACTTTGCATGACATTTAAAGGGTTTTCCACTCTGCATTTAAGATCACCATAGAGTGTTTCCAAGACATCTGTAGCTGAGTGTCTGCAATAGGTGTGAAGTGTCACATAGCAATTGTTTGCAGCTGAAAGAAATTAACTGTTCTCTGGTGTCCAAGGGTCTGGCAACTATTGGTCTCATTAAAGGGAAGAAAAGGAGAATACAGGAAAGAAAGAAATGGGGGGGGGGTAGTAAAATAAGCAGGGACACACACAAAAAAGAAGCAGATAAGAAAGCGTAGGAGGGCTGAGATGGTATTTTATGTATGAAAAGTTTGTTTTCCTTTTATAGTTAGAGAGAGAGGATGAGTGAGATGGAAGTGGGAAGAAAATGTGGGTAAGGGTAGTCAACAGGGGCAAACAAACACAAAACAATACAATCAAACAGTAACAAATGTGGATACACTAAGATGGTGAGACAAGGACTGGACACAGACATAAAGAAGGCAAACAAATGATATGGGGGGGGGGTTGGACAACATGCAAGGACTAGGATGGAGCACAATAGGATGGGGGCACACCTGGCTTGAGATAGGGTGGGGTATGGGAAGCATGTTAGATTCTAAAAAACCCAGAGGACTTTATTGGGTCCTAGAAGATAGCTCAGGTGGGCTGGAAGAAGGGGGCACATCGTCTTCTAGAGGACCAGTGAAAACCAAGCTGCAATGTACTCCAAAAAGTACTCCATACCTGCTTTGAGGCATGCCACAGCCCTATCAACTATCTGCTTCATCATCTCTTTCACCGACAGCTGAACCACAGCAAGTAACTGAGCTGGGCTACCTGATAAGGGGAGGAGTGAATATCCCTCCAGCAAGGCACCCCCCCCCCCATCTCATCTACCACAGCCACATACAGAGTAGGGGCGGATCTATCCAGTAAGGTACTCCCATCCATCTTAAGCACTGCATCCACAACTACATAGAGAGTAGTGGTGGATCCCACCAACAAGGCACTCCCATCCATCTGATATCTGCAGCCACAGCTGCACACAGAATAGTGCTGGATCCATCCAGTAAGGCACTCCCACCCATCTCATCCACCACAGCACATACAGAATAGGGGCAGATCCCTCCAGTAAGGCACTCCCACTCAGAGTCGGCCTTTGGTCAACTGTTGCCCTAGGCAAAAGGTCTCCACAGTACCACCCAAAACCACCTGGTGTCCCCATCCTAGTCTATTTACACGATCCAGATTACTGGAAAAGCGCTCCTGCTAGAGTGCCGCCCTAGGCGGCCACTTAGTTGGCCTATGCCTAAGGCCGGCTATGCGAGTCCCACCCATCTTAAGCACCACAGCCACAGCCAATCCAGAGCAGGAGGCAGATGGCAACAGATGTACCTGTGGATGGCTGTAATCTTCTTGACCTACAGGAGGAAGATATACCGGGAAGGTTGCAATAATTGAGTATGTCCTACAAATGATGCAGTATGTATATATACTATAGGTCAGTACAGGATAATCAGACTAAACCCACCATGCTGACAGTCTTTTCTGCCTCCTGAGCCAGCCAACACAGCTGGCGACCTGGCCTTACAGTCTGTCCACCATGAAAAAGAAAGGACAGATCAGGAATCAGGCCCAGGTGTAGGTGAAATATGCATCAACAATCAGGCACAGGGGTAGATGAGATATGTATCAACAATCAGACACAGGTATAAGTATGATATGCATCAGTAGTCAGTCACAGGTGTAAGTGAGATATCCATCATCAGTCAGACACAGGTGTAAGTGAGATATCCATCATCAGTCAGACACAGGTGTAAGTGAGATATCCATCATCAGTCAGACACAGGTGTAAGTGAGATATCCATCATTAGTCATACACAGGTGTAAGTGAGATATCCATCATCAGTCATACACAGGTGTAAGTGAGATATCCATCATCAGTCAGACACAGGTGTAAGTGAGATATCCATCATCAGTCAGACACAGGTGTAAGTGAGATATCCATCATCAGTCAGACACAGGTGTAAGTGAGATATCCATCATCAGTCAGACACAGGTGTAAGTGAGATATCCATCATCAGTCAGACACAGGTGTAAGTGAGATATCCATCATCAGTCAGACACAGGTGTAAGTGAGATATCCATCATCAGTCAGACACAGGTGTAAGTGAGATATCCATCATCAGTCAGACACATGTGTAAGTGAAATATCCATCATCAGTCAGACACAGGTGTAAGTGAGATATCCATCATCAGTCAGACACAGGTGTAAGTGAAATATCCATCATCAGTCAGACATAGGTGTTGGAGAAATATGCATCAAAAATCAGACACAGGTGTAGATAAAATACAAATCAACAGTCAGATACAGGTGTAGGTGAGATATACATCAGTAATCAGACACAGGTGTAAGTAAGATACGCTGAACAACAGAATAAAACTACAGTCCCAAAACTATGTGCCACATAAGAATGGCTATGAGCAGTATCCCACTTACTGCATCAGTGCCAAAACAATATATGTACTACCACCAACACTCCCAACACAATTAATTTCCCTCATAGTAGCCCACCTGGTATGTCCTGATAACTATCAAAAGCAACAGCCATTACTACCAGCACTCATCTGAGTTATAGTAACAACACAATTTAAAACTGCAGATTAAAAAAAATACTATTGTCTAACACTTATTATGCCATTTGGGGAGTTTTTGATTAACCTTTACTACCCTGTGCTGGTGAGCTTCAGGGTGATAGTCATACAAGTATCTGCACTACTCACCACTCTACAATTCAGGGATCTCTGCTGCACTAGTAAGAACCTCTGCCCAGTCATACTCGGTATTCACTTTACCAAATGGATGCACACAAGGTCCCAGCAGCCACTCCTTGAACTGTTTTTTGCAGCAGGCAGAGTATAATTCTGTTCTCTTCAGCACACCAGGATGGTGCTCTCTGTGGGGCAGCCATTGATATTAAAATCCTCTGGAAATGGTTGCACCTTCATGAGAAACAAAGTAGCAGCTTGTGATTCATACAGGAACTGTGATTTGTGAATCAGAAGCAGCACAGAGTTCTACCATTCCAAGTGTGATACTTGTGCATGCACAGGTACCCTAGAGGTGCCCAGATGTATGGTGGAGCATAGCTGTGACTGACATTGTCCATGCACTTCTCTGAAACATACTGATTCATAGACACTGCAGGGAAAATCGCCTCATTTGCAGACATGAGGCAGACACTGGTATATACATTGTGGACATGGGCATGTCACCGTTCTCAGCACTAAAACATGCAATGAAGATCAGCAAAATAGTGGTAACTGAGCAACGTAAAGCAGGTTACCACCAGGAAAAACTGCAACTTTCCAAGAAGACACAGCTCTGAAGAGGTACAGTGTTTTTCAGTACTGTAGTAAGATGCATTTCTTCAGTCTGTTGCCCCTGAAGAAATATATCTTACTACAGTACTGAAAAACACTGTACCTCTTCAGAGTTGTGTCTTCTTGGAAAGTTGCATTTTTCCTGGTAGTAATTTGCTTTATGTTGCTCAGTTACCACTGTTTTGCTGATCTTCATTGCATGTTTTAGTGCTGAGAACGGTGCCATGCCCATGTCTACAATACTTTAAGTATATACCAGTCTGCCTCGTGTCTGCAAATGAGGCGACTTTCTCTGCAGTGTCTATAAATCAGTATGTTTCAGAGAAGTGCATGGACAATGTCAGCCACAGCTATGTTCTACCATACATGTGGGAAAAAGGTACTGATCTGCACCTCAAGTAGCAGGCAGATAAAAATCAGAGAGATAAAATAATGTATGCCCAAACTATCTGCATTTGGTTACCGGGAAAGTCTGACTGGACAAAAAAAAAATCACCTTTTCAGCAAAGGAATGGGGAGAAAAGTGCAAGAAAAATATAAAAAAAACAAGAACAAAATACAAAATGTGAGTACAGGAATATAGAAGTGTAAAACAAAAGAATGAAAACATATATAAAATATTGTAAAATTTACAAAAAAATGGAAATTGCATCAATATCACTGTAAAATTTAAAAATAGGCTTTACAGAACTATACAGAGAGGGACAGTATGCAAACTAAGTTTCTAATAATTAAGATTGCAAAATTTAACATAACATATCTTCTAATACTTTGCATTTAAATGCGGAATATAAAAGTAAAGCAGGCAAGAAAATTAAATCAAGATCATAAGTTATGCTTACCCATATACCATCCTACGTAGCCTATACAGAGGTGGTGGTGAGAAATCAGTGCTTTCCACCTCTGACAACATATCTGTGATAGCTGCTATGTACCCATCACTGTCCCAACCTGTGCTGCCATGCATACCTCTGCACACTCATTATTTGTAATTCTTACTCTGTTCTTCCCACCCTGTGCTGCCATGTGTACCTCTGCACACTCATTATGTGTAATTCTTACTCTGTTCTCCCCACCCTGTGCTGCCATGTGTACCTCTGCACACTCATTATTTGTAATTCTTACTCTGTTCTCCCCAACCTGTGCTGCCATGTGTACCTCTGCACACTCATTATTTGTAATTCTTACTCTGTTCTCCCCAACCTGTGCTGCCATGCATACCTCTGCACACTCATTATTTGTAATTCTTACTCTACTCTCCCCAGCAGTTACCTGCCTACAATTATGTCTCATTATTCACAGGTGCGATGTTATCCTCAATACTGGGTAGACATCAGAGGTTGGGCAATTTGTTTATGTATTTATTTATTTATATTTGTTTACTGGGGTAGTACATTAATCAATACTGACCAGCTTCAAGCTCAGCCAGGGTGAAATACAAAATATTTCACAAACAAAAAATACAGAATATAAGAAATAACAGAACAGTTCATATTAATTACATAGGGAAAAGCTGGGTACATACATTCCAGTGAACAAGCACAGTACAATGTACATATATACATTTGTTTCTTACGTAGGTCAATCTTCAGTGAATCTTGAGAGAGGAGAAGAGACTGATAATGATATACGTCAGGTGACATGTCATGTGATGAAGCAGGAGCATATGGCTTGGATGAAGAAGTGCTTTTTTTTTGAGTTGCATTCTGAATTTGGAATAAGTGTTGATTTCCTTTATGTTGATGGTGACAGTTTGCCAAAGAGCAGGTGTCTGAGAGGAGAAAGCATGTACAGTGCTGCATAGTTTGGTTCTAGGGGTAATGAGTTGGTGTGGCTTGTGAATAGTGTCTCAGGTTGTATGAGGAGGTTTTTCATGAAGTCTAGCTGCAAGGGGAGTAAATTTGTGGAGCTGGAGAAGTTTATAGAGTTGGGATCCTAAAAGGAGCTTAGATCTTTGTTTTAAGGTTAGCCATTTGGCTTTTCCTAGGGTGATATAATGATGTTCAAAGAAAGGTGACTTTGTGATGAATCATCAGATGCTGTTTGAGATAGTCTGGAGTGTGGCAATGTTTTTCATGGAGGCAGAAGCAAAAATCAAGAGCCCACATTCAAGTTCAGAAAAGAGAACTCCTTTACCAATGCCTGCTTTGGCCATTTGGGATAGAAAAGGGGAGATCTTTTTGGCCCAGAAGAGGAGGGAGTTTATTTTAGCTCTCATTTTGTCTATGTGGAAATGGAAGTTCAGTTACTGATTAAGCCACAGTCCTAGGTATTTGAAGGTGAATATTGTCTCTATGGAATGGTTGTGTAGGTTAAAGGTAGTTAAAGAGTTAGGTGTTTGGCTAATTTTCTTTCGCGTTCTAAAAAGCATAGTTTTGGTTTTGGTCTTGCTGGGTTTGAGAGGCAGTTTATGGCTTATGAGCCATCAATGGAGCTCATGTAAGTCCAACTGGAGTTGGAAGTGAATGTTGGTGTGAGAGTGATCTGATCAGCAAATGATGATGTCATCAGCATAGAGAATAAGCGGTAGATCACAAGGACGTTTACTAATTAATATGGAGATAGTTTTACTGATAATGAAGTTCTGATACAGGCACAAAGAGCCCATGGGCAGCAACTAGTAGAGTGAGGGGGTATTGACTACTTTTGTGACCAAGTATGGGGAGTCAGGAATCCATAGCATCAATTCTGTGAGTGGGCAGAACTCCATACCACAGCGATTTTGGAGGCATGCTGCTGACATGATAAGGCAGGGCAGCTATAAGACATACAACTTAGCTGCATAGATGATGGCCATCCAGTGGCCATCAAGCACTATATGCCTAACAGCTATGGAGAGGTTCTGTCACTGCATGTAGATGAAGACAGAGGGATCTCTAAGAATGGACACAGGTGTCAAGATTGTCCATTCTTTGATATCACAGTGGGGAGATGCACCAGTTTAGTAGCACATACAGACTTCTTATCCAACACTCATGTGCATACAGACTATATGCATTCCACAAACAGCAATGCATATATTTTTCATAAGTACATCAGGTGTTCAGACACAGAAAAATGACAGCAGAGGTAAGTCTGTAGTATGTTTCAATTTGCCTGAACACTGTTAACATGCACACAGAGGGCCTCACAATTGCCATGGGTATTCATAGTCACTCTGCCATGTTTTGTATTATGTATTCAAAGACCGGATCACTGCTGTCGTGACACCTGTAAAGCCTAAGGCTGGACAATAGGCTTATGTCAGCACCTGACCAAAGTTTGATAATGCTGATACACATGTCAATCACAGGCAAATGACACAGTGGCATAGTCTGTCTCTGGCCTGGTTGGTCCTCCACCCATTATACAGGGAGAAGGTGTGGTCTCACCCACAGCTGAGCTGGAAGCTTTACAGTATGAGCACTCAACTCCCCCAAAGGGGGAGGGGGCTCCTCCATGACTAAGACTATCACCACGGCTCTCCTTTAGGGTGCAGCAGATGAGGAGCACTGCACACCTGATATGGGTAAACTCATCATATGACAGCCTAGCAGGATTTCTATATGGGTAAACCCATCATATGACAGCCTAGCAGGATTTCTATATGGGTAAACTCATCATATGACAGCCTAGCAGGATTTCTATATGGGTAAACTCATCATATGACAGCCTAGCAGGATTTCTATATGGGTAAACTCATCTATGACAGCCTAGCAGGATTTCTATATGGGTAAACTCATCATATGACAGCCTAGCAGGATTTCTATATGGGTAAACTCATCATATGACAGCCTAGCAGGATTTCTATATGGGTAAACTCATCATATGACAGCCTAGCAGGATTTCTATATGGGTAAACTCATCATATGACACTCATCATATGACAGCCTAGCAGGATTTCTATATGGGTAAACTCATCATATGACAGCCTAGCAGGATTTCTATATGGGTAAACTCATCATATGACAGCCTAGCAGGATTTCTATATGGGTAAACTCATCATATGACAGCCTAGCAGGATTTCTATATGGGTAAACTCATCATATGACAGCCTAGCAGGATTTCTATATGGGTAAACCCATCATATGACAGCCTAGCAGGATTTCTATATGGGTAAACTCATCATATGACAGCCTAGCAGGATTTCTATATGGGTAAACTCATCATATGACAGCCTAGCAGGATTTCTATATGAGTAAACTCATCATATGACAGCCTAGCAGGATTTCTATATGGGTAAACTCATCATATGACAGCCTAGCAGGATTTCTATATGGGTAAACTCATCATATGACAGCCTAGCAGGATTTCTATATGGGTAAACTCATCATATGACAGCCTAGCAGGATTTCTATATGGGTAAACTCATCATATGACAGCCTAGCAGGATTTCTATATGGGTAAACTCATTATATGACAGCCTAGCAGGATTTCTATATGGGTAAACTCATCTATGACAGCCTAGCAGGATTTCTATATGGTTAGGCTCAGTCAGCAGATGTGTAGGGATATCACCTGGGCACAGCACGCAGCTATCCAGGCGGACATGGAGCTGGTTGGCATATTGTGTGGCATTCATGACTATCACACAATCCATCCATCAACTGGCTGGATATCTTCATTTCCTTTTGCTTTCTTCCTGTCTCTCCCAAATCTTCTTTACCAAATCAGCTTTTAGGTCCCTGCAGATGTGACCAGATCACTGTAAGCTTTTCTCCTTGACCTTTTCTGCAGTCGGAGTTACTTTGGCTTCTGCTCTGATATCATTTCTTTGACTATCCCACAGTGTGTATTCCAGCCCCATCTCAGACACTTCATCTACATCATCTCTAGCATCCTCAGCTGCTCTGCCTCCAAAGCCCAGGTACATGCTGCATCATGATCATACAACAGGACTGGTAGCACTACTCTTTTGTGCACTTCACTCTTCAGATTCCTTGACAAAACCTCACTCCCATTGTCTAAGACCCTAAGACCCTCGTCCCTGCCACCAGTGACATGCTGTCTTACCAACATTATGTTGACAGTCATGTGTCATGTCCTTTGACAGCAGTGCACTAGAAGACAGCTGTGTCCCACTTCACATTGTGTGGCCTATAGAGAGATGCCTAATGTACTGTCTGACTAAAACAGATACTGCCCAGCATAGCCCTTATGTACTACTGCATACATGATGTTTGTTCTACACGATGCTGCACTGTGTCTCTATGCACAGCAGGGCCCATATAGCTGGACTAAATGTTGCCATTTCATCTGCACTGTCATATACTGTGCTCATTGCTGTTTTGAAATGTGTGATATGAATTCTACTCACTGTCTCTCAGCCTCGTTGTTGTCACTGGATAATGTGGACGTCGTGGTTGTGACATAGATTGCTGTAGTGGGTTCAGTGGTTCATGGGCTGCATACCCTTCTCAGGATCTTGTTACATAGCATGCAGCATACTGAAAGCAGCTTGCAGTCTGTAACAGGGCCAGACTGTAGAACCCCCTCCCCAGGCTTATTTACACAGTGGAAATAGCTTTTCAACATGCCAAAAATACACTCAATAATGTTTCTTGCTTAGATGTGGGAAGTGTTATAGTATTGTTCAGTGATGCTGTGCTGGTTCTGGACAGGCATAGTAACCGGTGCTTCAGTCAGTATCCTGCATCACAGTAAGGACATACAGGGTATATACCCCCCCCAAACACACACACACACACACACACACACACACACACACACACATGCACGCACGCACGCACGCACGCACACACACACACACACACACACACACACACACACACACACACACACACAAACACACACACACACTATCTGTCTGTTTTAGGTGTCAGATTACTACCTGCACTTAACAACTAGGTGGCCCTATAAAATTTCACCATGCAGGAAGCAGTAATAAATATGTATGTCATATCTATAAAAAATAAGGCACTGAGATGGTGCTGTGCAGACACATTGGTTATGACCCCTATGCATCGCATACTACTTGCAATGTACAGAATGATAGCTCTTCCCACTGACATACCAAGTATGAATGTGCACTAGGTGGGGCCTTTATTGCCACATGTCTGCAATCTGTAACACCCAGTACTTCAGGGAGGTGGGTAGTATCACAGAAGCCACACATGGTGGTGGCTCCCTTCCTTAGTGTGCTGGGAAACAGATATATTCATCCAGATGTACAAGTAGTATACTGAGAAATGTACTGAACATTTTACAGGCAGAAGCCTATGATATAGCGAAGGTATCCCCTGTTAATCTCTGAAAGTTCCCCGTAGCTAGTGTAGTAACACCTATAAATACCTTGGTGTTTACTAGTATAGGAAATCTGTGCAATCCTCCCAATCCCATATGTGGCCCGTGCATGTCAACCAAAGCCTGTATGATATCTATATCTATGTCTATGTGAAATGGGGTTTTGACCACTTTAACCCTGAGGTTAGGGGCAGGATTAGGGATAGGAATAGGATTATGGTTGGCAAATATAAGTAAGGAGGTGCAGGGTGGCAAATATCGTCAAGTACATGAGTTTCAATTTTATGAGTTCTCAAGTAAGTAGTTTCATGTAACAGTTGCCGTGTGGCTGATTTTTTAGCATTTGGGTTTAGAGGAATAAAAATGGAATCTGTGTGTGTTTCCCCTCCTTACAAACACAGTATGTGCACATGCCCCTCTTTACCTACAGAGCTAATGCATATTGTCCCTCCTTACCTACAGTGCATTTGCATGCACCCTCCTAACCTATACAACATGTGTACAACCCCTTCCTTACATACTCAGCAAGTACACATCCTCTTTTCTTATTTACACAACAAATGAGCACCCTCTCCCTACCTACACAGCATGCATGCAAGCACTTTTTTCACCAATACAGTAAGGGTGCATCCCCTCCTTGCATACAAAGCATGTGCCCAGGTGTGCACATCTCTTCCTTACCTACACAACATATCTAACTCCCCTTCCTTATCTGCAGAGGACAAGGACTTCCTCCTTTCTGCCTACCACCCTCCTTATGTACACAGTGTATACATAAACAACCTCCATATGAATGCAGCATGTGCAGATTTCCCCTCCTTACCTACACATATTGTTGACCTCCTTCTTTCCTAAACAGCATGTATTAATACTACATCCTTTCCCAGATGGCACAAACATGTACACCCTTCATAATGACACAGCATAGCCTATGCCCCCCCACCATCACCATTATTTGCAAGGCCTGCCTATATACTATTTGCTTACTTGCACAGTATTTTTGTGTGCAGTTGACAGCATACTGCAGGAATTTAAGACAAGGAGCTGCAGATAAGTTTTATCCTGTAGATGAAAGGAACATCCTTAGAAACTCTGATAATTTACAGTGTAGTTTTTTTAGTCAAGCCAAAGCTTCTGTGTCACCCCTAAAAGACACTGACCTATATAACGAGTTAACACTGATTAAAGTAAAAAAAAAATCCTTTCTTAACTGAATGGAATTCCTTTTTTTTTTTAAATAGGTGAACTGTCATCCTTTTAAGCCCTACAGGTCTAGTAGAAAAATATGGGTAATTCATGACAGAACTCTAACCAAATGGGGTGGCAAAGTGATATAACTGTTGAGTCACTACCTCACAGCTCTTGATTCTTTGGTACAGTCCCCAACTGGAGTGGCTTCTTTGCAGAGCCTGCATGGCACACCTCTATGGAGATTTTTAACAAGTGGTCCAGTTTCTTTTTCCAAACCCAAAACGTCACGTCCATTACAGTTGGATGAGCAGGGACAAGTGAAGAGAACAATGCATCTAACAAAACTGTAAATACTGGATTCATAAATATTGTACTCTGCCACTCAGGACTTTGTGCACCATAAAAGGGCGTAGAAAGCCCTATCTGATTCATAAACCCTACTACCATTATGGAGAAGGCTTGCAAGACATCCCTTGTGTGATCCTGTTCCCTGATTCTCCAACCACGTACCTAACCATGCTAATGAGGTCACCTTCCCAATTGTATGCCATTCACAAATGTCTCAACAGTGTTGTAATTGCTTGCTCCCATGCATAAGGTGCAAGACCCCAACAGCATATCAACTGTCATAAAAGCCGTGGTTGCAGCGATCCTCCTCCTCCCTTACTAGTATGTCACTCTGCAGAAAGCACTGAGCAACATGCTAACACTGACACATTGTAAAATCTTTCTTACAGCTCTGTTGCATGGCTGGAAATCCCTACTCACAATGGAATCCTGTACAGTGCAGGCAAACTTGCTGACACACTACTTATCATTCCTACCTCCGTGATGCAGGTGAACTCCTACCAATGAGAGATCAACACAACTTGTACTATCCAGAACACCCTTCTCCTGTGTGGCCACCTCTGACTAATACCTTCATCACCTCGTCAACAATCCCTTTCTTCCTAGCTGGACTAAAACTCTTACAACTCAGGCAACAGTTCCACCTTCTTCAGTATATCAACCCTCTTCTTAGCAGTTATAAGTTATTAGCCACATGAGATTATGGTAGTCTTGGCTTCCCCTCTGACCAGAAAAGCAACCACCACCACACCACCCCCCTCAGGAAATGCAGATTCATATTGCATAAAGACGTATCCTAGGTGATAATTTGGCATCTTGGACTATGTTATTGCTTTAAAGGGTAGCTCAGTGGGCGGCTGAACATAGAAATAAATATGGATTTTGCACTTGATAAGGACTTTTTGGATCACATAAATCTGCTTCATTACCTTTTTAATAAGCTGCATATACTAATTAACTAATAACGTCTTTCTTTAATCCCATCACTTATAAAAAACCTCCTTCTGCTAATGCTACAGTTTCCAGAATTATTGTATTGTTTTTGTCCATATTACTGCTTTAAGAAAGTGACTCCAATCTTCTACCGCACTTTCTGTGAAATAACACTTCTAGCATCTCTCTGAGTTAGCCATGTTGTATCTTCGACTGTGTGCTCTTTTCCTTACACATCACTTTTGTGAAAAGTAATAGCCACTTACCCTTTATAGCTCTTTCAGGTACTTAAAAGTTTCTGCAATCCCCATAAACTGTATATATCAAGTTATTGCAGTTTCTCCCTATAGCTTCTGGTCTGCACTACACCATTTTGTTAACTTTCTGGAACTGTATTAGAGCTTGTAGTGTCACAGGTCTGCATGTAGTCACTTAGCTATTGATTTGTGAGGATCTTAAGAAGGCTTGTCTGACATTCCCATGGTAGTCTTTATTCTTTACATTTTAAATACAAATAACCCAGAGATGGGCCAAACAAAATATGTTGTTACATTTACATGTTTCCCCTAGCCATGAGGGACAGGGGTGATAAAGCAGGGGTAGATTTGTGGTTACCCATCTATTTATCCAAATTACATTTGAATAGAGTAAGAGACTATAAAACAATGGGAACATGTCTAGATCTAGGGTTGTCATTGCCCCTCTTTACTCAGCCCTCATTAGGCCAGTCACTGAATATAATACTCCCTTTAACATGTATCTGTCCAGACACTTAAGACAACTGGAATACTTACAGAGATACCATACTAAAAGGATACAAAGCCTAAACAATATGTCCTACATGGACCAGCTCTAAGCCCTGTCACCATACTCGGTATCCTACAGACTTTTAAGAGGTGACCTGTGTCTGGCATACAACCAACCCATTACTGATGGATTTACTGCACATCAGCAAGTGAAATGGCATCAGACACACTTGGTCTAGGGAATCTAAACCTCTTCTGCAACATCAACAGAATGGTTTGGAGGGATGGGTATATTTCCCAGAAGATACCACTGCTATGGAACAGAATCCCCATCCACATAAAACAAAGTTCACCCATGTCCATCTTCAAGCACAACTTGGACTTATGGATGGGAAATAGAACAGTTACCCCAGGACTATCCTCTGTACTACTACTGGACAGATGCAGCTCCTAAATGGTTTATCCCATGCATGGGTCCCCTCAAATTATCTATGGTATGATCCCAGTTATTCTCATTAGGGGTAATATACAATTATCTACCATGGGATGGGTAAGGTCAATCTATATCCAAATGGTTTAGGTTATTTTGAGCACAAAAAGGGAAACCTGCTAGTCTTAAAATGGCTCAGAACGGCAGCTAGCCTCGTACTTACCTATGAACCTATGAGATGTACTTTGCTTTATGTGGAGTGTAGGACAGTCCCATAGAAGCAGTGTTCTCTGTGATAAGAATCTATTCCCCGCGATATGCTCAATTTATTTTGCAGAGACTGAGATGCCTTGATCAAGTGTTAATGATACCATTGGACTTGTGAATATGTAATAGGTCTGACAGAATAAGAAAGAAATGGTTTACAGGATGCATACAATACTCCCCCGCCAAGAGTCTGTATAATGTGGTAATAACCTTTCATTTTTTCCTGCTGATGTCTCATTTCGAGCAGCATAAATTTCTGTCAGCCTTCCTTGCTACTTTGCCTTATTGATTTTTTGCCTTTAAACTTAATAGGACTATCCATTTTCCTTTTCTTCATTTGCCACGGCAATTGCTTCCCCTATAAATTAATATTTCTTTTTTTGGGGGGGGGGGTCCTGCTTCCTATATGCATTTTTTTTGCATGTAACTGAGGTTATGTTTTAGACCATGCCTATATCTTTTCCAGGTCTCCTTTCATCCTCTCTGTGCAGCCTTACATATCAGTCTGAGCACTATATAATTGTGTTAATTGGGTAAATAGCAAGCATTTCCTTTCAGACCACCTGCCTTTGTAACAAACCACCTGGCCTATATTGTTGCATAGCCAGACATTTTAGACACAAGTAAAATATGTCTAGCCCAGCTCATTTAAAAATGGCTCCCATCAGTAATGAAATATTCATATTTTGTCATTCCTGCCCCCATTGCTGTAGCTGTTGAGTTAAACATCCATGGTCACAAAAAATTAATTATCTGAAAAAAGGACATATCCTTATTCACCTCTAGAACTGGCATGGAGTCAGCTGTTTGTTTCTTTTAATAACTCCCTTCTGAAATGTTAAAATAAATGAAGCCAAGATTAATAGATCCAAAGTATTTCAATATCGACCCTCCTTTGTAGTATGTACAGCAGTACACAGTCAGCAGTCTGCTACCTAAATGACATCCTAAATGTCGTTGATAGTCACAAGCTAGCAATAAATCTTGTGCTGGAAACAAAACTGGGGTTAATTACAGACACCTCCTTTTATAGTCTAGTTTTCTGTGAAACATATGTCAGCCTTAATTGCAAGCGATACGATGATAATGCAAATAATTCATGTGGGACAAAGTTAAAATATTTTCAAAACATAACCTCAGTATACTGTCAGAAATGGGACAGAATATTTAGCTGCAGTGTATCTGAAATGAAGCAGAGTTCTTTATTCATGCTGTAAAAATATCATCTATACACAAACCTGAAAAATACCCTGGCATTCAGTAGGTTCACTGGTGAAGACTAAGTTTCAGCAGTCTACATACTTATATTTTGAAAAACAATGATATTTTAAATCAATTTGTGATTATTTGTCAAAGGATTATACTTTGATGTGCAAATGCATGACCGTGATTTGCTGAAAACCAATTGCAGCACAGATTTGAAGCTCACCACCCCCTAGTAGAGGGTGACCCCCCCAACATATATGTTTTATATATATAGATATATATATATATATATATATATATATATATATATATATATATATATATATATATATATATATAAAAACACTGTCATTTAATAGTGGAGAAAGTTCAAAACCTCATCTGCTGAAATTGGCTTTCAGCGATAAATAATCCTTCAATGAATATTCACATTCTCTTTCAAACTTACTGTGGCTTAGCAATCAATTTGTTATGTGTTTCTGAAAAACCCTAGCCTGCTTTCTTTAAGGCTGTTTCAGGCAACTATCTTGCAGCTTTCTGTCTCTTATTCAGTTGCTCATTTGTTGAGACTTACCCAGGAACATATTTCAGTAACTTTTCTCACTTTCACAGTTTTGTCTAGCAGTATTAAGATGAAACATCTTTATCTTATTTCTTTCTCTCTCTGTCTCTTTTTGTTTTGCTTTGTTTCTCCATAAGACCATGCCTGATGGCTCCTCTACCCATTCATTCTGTTGGGCAGGTGCTAGACCCCCTCATCCCATTTGCTCCTACCCATGCAGTCTAATCAGCCCATACATTCCCCTGTAGTGACAGTCAGGTGGAAATGAACAGGCCAGCTGGGTATCCTGCAGGGCAGCCTAGACATTCCTCTGTGAAGCTCCCCTCTGTCTCATGCCAACTCACTAAGTGCTGCTTTACAGTGCATGCTACCTTGTTGTGGGAATCATGATTCCACATGCTGACTTCTCCATCTCATGCACTTGCACCATGGCAGCAAGTGCTAAAGGAGTGTTCAACATTTTTGGCTCAGAGGCCACTTACCAAACAGTTCAGGGGCCACTTACCATACTTTGCAAGGCTTGAGGGGCCACATTACCATGTCCAACATGTATCTGTACATTCAAAACAATATGTTGTAGGACGTACGAGAGCCAGATAAAATGCTTTGGTGGACCAGATTGTGGCCTAGGGTCACCTTTTGGACACCCCCAAATTAACCTGAACTCTATGGGTGCAATACCTAGTGCTTCCTCTAGGTGTCACTCATGTAGCAAGGCAGAGACATTTCCCTCCCTCCCTCCTAGGTGAACAAGCCTACAGTGGCCAGTCATTCCCATCCTGTCCTGCTCAGCTCTTCCAGTACTCAAGCCACTAATAGGGTTGCCACCTTTTCAAATGGCCAAAGTGGGACATTTTTGGAACAAACACCAGATTTTACAGGCCAACACATACCCACGGTCAGTACAAAGGATAGAACTAAACTTTTTTGCCTAAATAAAAGTTTATTCTTGTAGCATTGTAGTTGCTTATTCTGTTTCTTATAACATTTAGGTATTTTAGATACAGAATAACTGTTTTATGCAACTATTACATAAAATATAGGAAATAATTTTGTCCTAAAATCTCAGGACATTTGCCATTTTTACAATTTTTTGTTAGGACACAACTGCCCAAAGAGGGACTGTCCCTCGCAAAGTGGGACAGGTGGTAACCCTAGCCACTAACTAAACTCGGGTCTTCTGCGTGTTGGTCAGACTCTATCCTTCCATGTCACAGAGCTGGGACTTTATCTTATTGCTTGTGTATAATTAAATTTAGACTCTTCCTGGACCATACAGAAACATAGCATTTTATATTCTGTTTCTTTTTCTTATCCATATTGCCAGCCTGCAAGTCAGCTGTAAGTAAAACACACCAAGTTTATTCCCTTTGAAGCTGCACACACATCACTCCTACTACTTACTCTGCCATCTCATCTCTCTCTCTCTGTGTAGAAAATTGCCAGTGTCTCTGGCAGGACAGATAAGAAATTATCCTATTGTGGTGGCTAGAGCTCATAAAGTCAATATAAACACCACCTTAGGTGTCTCTTTAAAAAAAGAGGCCAAACCACTGACTTGACTTCTTACTTCCTCAGTTCTGAGGGTGAGCGGCCATAGAAGCATATTAAATGATATCACACCAGTGGTTTCTGTCTCCCACTGTTATACAGCAATCCAATGGTGACATTCCGGTCCTTTCTTTAATGTCCTCTGTCCACCTTTATTTTTGTCACCTTCCTTATTGCTTTCTTGTCAATTTGCCTGAGGACCCCACTCATTCCTGTGTAAATCACCCTATTTTCCACATCCTCCCATCTATGCCTAATGTCTAATTTGGAGCTCTGCCTCAGGCCTCCAGAAGGGGTCACTGCTGGAGGATTTTCTTCAGCCGAACACCTAAAGCAGTAGCCTCTCAAATTAAAGCATAATATGTTCTCATCAAGCGTTGTCACCTCACAGTAAGACGCTGTCCGGTTTGATTCTCAGCTAGAGCGTCTTCTGCGTGGAGACATGCGTGAATGGGCATACTTTCATTGAAGGTTGTGCACGTAAAAATCAACTACCAATCATTAGTGGACCGGAGTTCCGCTGTGGCGACCCCTACCCGGGAAAAGCCGAAAGACACAAACAAACAAACTGATGTTGTTTGCAACACAGATTCTTCCAGAGCACTGTTTTTAAATGGGTGCTTTCATCTGCCTTTGCATGTACAGACTGGCATTATCAGTTCATGTGATATTTATTCTCTGTTTGCACAAAATGGCATTATACTGTAAATACCTAAAAACATATGGGAGCCTGTCAGAGTACTGACAGACATTTCTACGAATGCAAACAGACAGAAAAGTGACAAAACAACTTTAGGAGACAGGGGAGTATATACAAGTTTGTGGGTGAGGGGCTTCCTGTATGCAAAAAAAAAAGAAAAAAATATCTCAGAGGTTTGCCAAAAATTGTTTATGTGGGACCTTTTCAGTGAATTCACTTTCAGTTAAGCTAAATTTGACCAATCAACATGATTTCAACTATATATAGTGTCAGAACACCTGTACATACCAAACAAATGAATAAACTAATAACTGAAGTAAATCCACAAGCCACAGGACCCGGAGCCAAACTTAAAATCAAAACAGAGTTTAATACACTAACACCACAGACACGTAAAACCTGTACATACATCTTTATTCACCTACAGTTAGAATACAGTGGCAGTCCCACTTGGTTAAAACAGCACATGTACAAAAATACACTTCAACATGCATATACAGCATGCCTCACCTTTTACTTTTCAACCCAAAAAAGTACAGATTTAACATTGGGAACTCTCCTTGATGGGTCCTTCTTTTGGGTTATTCTTTCCAACAGTCAATATACAGCATTCTTTTCCAGAAATCCCTGTGCTCACAGAGATGGCTGCACCCCTATGACAACACACATCATGATGTCACATACTGACTCGTCTTCTGGGCCTATAGCTAAATATTTTACAATAAAATCAATAAAAACAAGATAAAAATAAACAAAAATATTAATTATGGATCAAAGGCTTAAGATAAATTTCAATGTTTAAAAACAGAGGTGGAACACCTGAATAGACTTAAATAGATGCTCTTGACTGGATGTTACCTCATCATTCTCCTGATTGAGGTCTAAGAGTCACATGACTGAATCAAAAATGGAGCTGATTTCAAATGACTGGAGCAGTGCAGGTGAAAGAAAGTCTACCAGGTGACTCAGAAATGAGTCCTTGATGCAGCAGGAAGCCCCTCACCTGACAACCTAAGAGACCAAAGGGACCCTACTGGGTTTCTCAATGACAGTACTTTGGGATTCTTCCTCTCTTGATGGGATACTTTGGGGTCCCACTGCCTGAGATCTGCTTCTTTGGCTAGCTGGTTTCTTGCAGTTTCCTCCTTATATTGATGGAGGTTATCTCTTCTAGGTCTTTTGCCCTGGTGTGTGCTTTCTGTCCTCTGTGAGCTAGCACCGACTTGAATGCAGAGGGGTTGCCCTCTCCAAGTGTGCCTTTTATCCTGGTTTGGCTAGGGATGGAAGAGTTGGGGAAGGGCATCTGGTCTGCTGTCCGCTGTCATCACTGCCTCCTCCATGTCAAATAGGAGGGCACCTAGGTTCAATAAACTCTGTGGAACCAAGCAAAGGTCCTCCCTATGAGAGCATCCTTTGTCTCCTTTTGTGGCGATAGCATCTGATGCAGAGGGCTCTGCTTGATGACTACAGTCCAAAGGGCTTTTACCTTTGCTGTAAATCCCTCTTTGTCAGATGGGGATTTGTTAATTTGGTCTTTTCTCCCCATTCACTCACACAAGGAGAGAAGTTCTTTTCAATGTACTAACTGGGGGGTCATTCTTGCCTCCTCTTCTGGTTGAGAGCAACCTGTACTGGTAACTTATGGATATGGAGAGGGCTTGCCTGCAGTTCACATTTTGGTACCCTACAGGGGACAAGGGTTTGGTCCTATGTTGAGTCCCTGGATCAGCCACACAGTCTATGTACAGTGAGGCTGATAGCTTGAAGGTGGACTCAAATATCCTTCCTGTGGGTGGATATGTTTTTGTCCTTCTGTGGGGGCTTCATATTCCTGATGTATCATCCCAAGTACTTTTTCATGGACTAAGGAATGTCCTACTGGCCTCCAGTGAGTGGGAAGGTGGTTGTGAAAGACAAAACTGCCCCTTCTGACTTGGAAGTCTCCCTAAAGGTTCAATTAGGGTTGTTTACTCCTTATGATAGGGATATTTGGACTCCCTTTGCTTTTTTGCCAGGGCTCATGTCTACAGGGCACTATCAGTCCTGCCATGGTGTATTGGAGGGGTGAAAGTTGGTAAAAGACTTTTACACATGCTCATCTGAGAACTGTTCTCCAAGACAGCAAAAGGTAAAATATTTTACCATATACCAATTCAGACTGATGATCTCATGACTACAGGCATGTGGGGCTTGGAATTATGGGACCTCTTGCTATGTCACAACTCCATTTGAGTGACAGGGGCAGGTCCTTCCCCATGCCCTGGGTTTGGAGTAGTATAGGAACTTGGCACTAAAATGTTGGTGGCCTCACGTTGAGCTGCCTGCCCATGTTGCTTAGAGAAATCTCCCCTGTGAGGGTCTTCAAATTCTGATTTGACAGACAATTGATTTTCAGCTGGGGTTTTGTGTGGAGTGGGAGTTTAAGTGAGAAGAGCTTCCATCCTAGTAGTTTCACTTCCTTTGAGTGTCTTGATGCTTCAGGACCAAGGGAGAATGCCCTTTCACCTCACTAGGGCCATCTTATTCTTTCCACCTCCTTAACAAGGTGATGTCATCCTGCTCAAGCCCGTTCTTTGCAAATTTTGCTGGAGGGGGGATGGGAACCAAACAGGATGAAGGGTCAACTTTCTTCTGACAGTCATGGCTCTTGTGGAGGGAGAGTCTCCAGTGAGGCACAGTCTGCATTGGTCGGTTAGTGGTTCAGCCTTAGGGGCTGGGGAAATTAAGGATTTTCTATCCATTTCAACAAAGGCAGGGGAGATTTCACCAGCTGGCCTGGGTAGCATTCTTATCCACTCCCATGAGAAGAGCTATTTCTACTGCTTCATTAATTGGACACTGGCGGGATTGATCTGAACGGCCCTGGGTAAACAACACTCTCTTATCCAGGCAACCTTCCCTGTTTTGGCTTCAGCCATTTTGGCTTGGTGCACCTCAGCCCTCAGCCTTTATTGTGGTCTTAGTATGGCCCCTTCCAACTGGGAAGTTTGGGAAGTTTTACTGCTTAGGAATCCTCCCAGCCATATGACTCAGCAACATTGTCGTCAGTGTTATAACATACATGTTGTTACTATATCACATTGAGCTATGAAGAGGTCAGAAATACCCTCCCTCTCTCCCTCCCCCTCAGCAGATGGGTGGTTCTTTCAGCTGCCCTTGCTGAATTTAGTCCTTACAATTCAGGAAATTACACACTGGCATATTATCTGTCAGCAATGTAGTGACAAATTATCTGTCAGCGATGTAGTGACAAATCTTCATTGTTCTTTTTGATTTGCAGGAAATTGTTTCCTGGTGAAATGGGTGACCTGAGGAGCACAGGGATGACCCCTCTTATGTAGCTCATATATGACATCATGGCATGCATTGCTGTTGGTGCACATCTATACCCAAGTGCTGGAATTTCTGGAAAAAGATGCTGGGAGCTGATTGGTAGAGAGGATAACCAAGCCATAGGGCTAATTAATGAGGAATTTCTTCATAGTTCAACTGATATAGTTAGAATGGATCTATGTAACATATTAACTGTAGTCACATTGCAAAATATAAATATATATATATATATATATATATATATATATATATATATATATATATATATATATATATATATATATATATATAAACTAACCAAAATTGACAGTATCATCTCAGAACCATCAGTGTTGAGCTTCAGTATTGTCATTATTAGGCATCCAGCATAAGTTACTTATATTATGACTGTATTATTCAGCAATGCTGTGTGGTGATATTAGTAAAATGTTTAATAATCATTTAAAAAATTGTACTTTTTTGTAATAAAATATGCACCCTTTGTACATTTAGCTTCTTATTTCTGTTTTTTTTTACATGATTAGGATAACTTCTGTGTAGCTCCACTGAGCCTGGAATAGAGACTTGGATACACCATTCATCACTGCCCATGCTGCTCAAACTGGTGTGGCAGATTCAGTCTATCCTCTTTCATCAAAGGCCTTGTCTGACATGTTTCTTAGGGCACAGCACCTGTCAGTGATTTTCTTCTGGAAATGTTCACGCTGATCTACTTTTGAGTTGATCTAGTCAGGCATCCATATTAGAATGCAGCTTTGGTAGGCTGGTTTTGCTTTCAATAACTGGGTATTGGCAGTCCTTACTGCTGTGGCCTAATCCTGCTTGTCAGGTGATTTGTCCACACTCACTTGTCTAGAAATTAGCTTCAACCCAACTAGTTGTCTTATATTTCTTAACTTATCATAGGGTCATAGGGATTACTAAACTAACCTTTTTAAGCTAAGACATCCTCCTCAAATGTAATGGACTGGTTTGGATCCCATAGGTATTTGTGTAGAGTAAATATAACTTGTGCATGTGTTGTCATACATTTGCAACTTCTTGTCTTTCTACTAGGGACATAGGTGTCAGGCCAGAGACAGTTTTGAGCTTGAATAAGAGTAGGGGCGAACCTTGCTTCACGTGTTTGGGAAGTCTGTTCCAGAGAAGAGGCAGTCTCTGAGACACATACCTGCTTCTCTTACACTGTTATTTACATTGCAGGTGAAGTTGAGGTCCCTAGATCAAGTGTTTCTAATCCTATTTGTTTTGAGAATGTGCAACAGGTCCATTAAGGCTTGATCAGAAGATGCTTTGTAGTCCAGGCATAGCTCACCTCTTACAAGTCAGTAAGAGACCAAGTACAAAAATAAGGCTTTGAGGCAGTCTGAGTAGGACATGTTGTTTACATCCTGTATTCTTTTTGTGAGGACTCTTAGCAGATGCTTCATTTGTTGCATATGCCTGGTCAGATACATACCAAATGGGGCATTATATTAAATGATTGGTCTGATGAGGGCTGAGTACAATGGAACAATGGCATCTTTGGACCTGGATGCCAAACCCTTGCTTGTAAGTCGCACAACATAGAATGATTTCCTTACTAGATTAAACACATGGTGGGAAAATGCCAAGTCACTATCAACATGTGTTCCCATATCCCTGACCACTGGGTCTTCCATTAAGAGTTTATTATCAATGTAGTAATTTGCAGGGGTGGTTGTCTTTCTGAAAGAAACTACTACATACTTTTTGGCATTGAGTTTTATAACATGACTCTGGCACCAGTTATTAGCCTGTGTCAGGCCTTCTTGGGGAGTATTTGTATCATTGGGTGATTCTATGATGGCACCTAGTTTACAATTGTCTCCAATATTAGTCAGCCAGAGAACTTCGACATTAGCCTTGATTAGCCTTGACTTCATAGCTCTCAAACCTCGTAGCACAAAAAATCTTGACAAAGCCGAAAATAATGGGGGGACAAAGCCCCCAAAATAGGGACAAATTTTAAATATTGCTCTTATAAACTTAGAAAGTTGCTAGAATAAAAGTTATTGTGTTACCATGCATTTTCTGAAGGATATGAAGTCAGAAACTCAAATGCCTGTCATTCCTTAGTGAATTCATTCCTCACTGATTTGCCACAAAAATCCAGAAAACCACAAATTTTATGAGGAACAGACCAAAAATATGAGTCTAAATCTGGACATTATGCAAAAATCTGGACAGTTGAGAGGTATGCTTGACTTCAGAGAAGTAAATGCCAAAGAGGAATGGCTCCAGCACTGATCCCTGAGGGAACCCACTACTAACCTATTATTTAGTGGAGGAAGACTCCCCTATTGTGACTTCTTGAATCCTATCTGTGAACTATCCAGCAGGTGACATTGAGGTTTAAACCTAATTCTGTGAGCAATACCCCACTGGGGTACTCTGTTAAAAGCCTTGGCCAGATTAAGTTCGTCAGTATGCACCATTTTGGCCTTGTCCATTTTTTTGGTGACTTTCTCAAAGCCCACCAGGCTGATTAAGCATGACTTACCCTTAACAAATCCAAATCAGGATGCAGCCAATGTCTAATGGTTACCTATTTCATCATTTATTATTTATGATATCCATGAGCATTCTTTCCATAGATGTATATATGGAAGTACTCTACAGTTTCCTGGGTCTGTGGATTGCCAGCCCTTGTGCAGAGGAATAACATGTTCAGTCCTCCATTCATACAGCATGGATCCTGTTTGGAAGCTCTGACTGAATAGCGATGCTAGTGGGCTCGATAGGTCATATTTCATGTATTGAGGAGGCAACCTAGGATATTACCAGGTACCATGGATGCAGTGTTTTTGACCTTGGAGAGTGCTTTTAGGACCTGTTCCCTTGTGATAGTTAAGGAGTTATTGTTGGGGTAATTTCTTAAGAAATGTCTATGCAAGAAAGTAGAGTAAACTTGGAGCTGAACATATCAGCCAGCAGATTAACTGTTTCCTCCAGCTCTGCATATGTGGCACCATTTATAATTAGTTTGGCACATTGTTGTGTATTGCCTTTGAGGCTGCAGAAATAGCTGAAGAATGCCTTTTGATTATCCTTAGCCTGGGAGGCTACTTTTACCTCAAATTTGGCTTTGGTAGACTTAATTGGTCTCCTAAGTTGCTTATTAAGTTCGATGAGGGAGTTCTTGCCTTGCACTTAACTTCTTATTTTTGAT
Source organism: Protopterus annectens (assembly GCF_019279795.1). NCBI lineage: Eukaryota > Metazoa > Chordata > Ceratodontiformes > Protopteridae > Protopterus > Protopterus annectens. The sequence continues at coordinate 1,630,455,493 of NC_056744.1, read as the reverse complement.
CCTGGCTTTCTTCTTCCTTTTGTTATACAACCTATTTATGTTGGGATTTCACCAGGGTAACTTGTTTTATGAGCTTGTCCCATGCTTATTTTGGGTAGGTACTGCTGTCTGTATGCAGTTGTATACATGGCTGTACAGGGATTTTGTGAATGACTCCAAAAATGCAGCAGTGTTCCCAGGTTTGGGGTCATGAGAATTTGACAGGATGTCACTTAAAAGGAAGAAATTTGCCTTGGAATAATTCCTAAAAGTTCCAGACATAGGTGGTGTCTCAATCTTTATTTTTTATTTTGAAGGAGACAACTTTGTGGTTTGACCTACCTGACCAGTAAGGACATTACAGTCTGGGGGGGGGGGGGCTGCAACAATCCCCCATGTTTGTGAGGACCAGGTTAGGAATGTTTGTGCCCCTAATGGGTGTAAGACTAGCTGGTCCAGTGCTTTCATGTTGACAAAGTCCAGGAATCTTAGAGCCTACATGTTTGGGGTCATGTATATTTCCCAGTTTATAGACGGGTAGTTGAAGTCGCCTATGAGTATAGTGCTGGGTAGAATGGCTAAAGACTTCAGTTCATTTAAGTAAGCACTGTGGGTCTCTTGGGTCAAACTGGGGATCCTATAGCTTGCAAGGACATCCTATGATATGGTACTTTGCTTATGGTGAGTTATACATGGTAATGTCAATGGCATCTTACTGCTTGTTCAGTCTTCAGATGTGATTGTACAATCACCTTTTGTCCCTTTTTGTGCAGCATCAGGTCTAAATAAGGGGAGGGCATTATGAGCCTGCACTGCCAATGTACTCTCTGTTGCTTTAAATCATGCCTCAGTAACTGCACAGACATCTATATTCTCCAGGGTGAAGAGAGCTTGCAGGGACTAGAGTTTTTTGTTTAGACTCCTGGCATTGAACAGTATCACCTTTAGATTATTAGGGCCTAGGTTTTGCTATGTTGGATGGTATATCAGGTTGGCAATGCCTAAAAAAGGCACTAAGGGTACAGTAAAGTATTAACCAAGCTTTAGAAGCCTTGCGCGGACAGGTGCAGACCATCCCTGGTGAAGCAGCACAGTCTATCAATCGTATCCTCCCAGGCAGACAAAAATTGTACTCCCGTTGAATGACACCAAAACTAAGCCAATTATTAAAGTCAATTATCTTATGTTCATACTATGGCATCATCCTTGGAGAAGGTAGAATGCTGATCAATGTTAGTCTCATACCACCCTGGGACACATAGACCAAGAGCTCCATCATGTCGCTCTTCAAGTAGTCCACAGAGGTACATCGCAGGTCATTTACTCCCATATGGACTATGATTGAGTCATACTGGTACTTGTGGTTCAATGACCTGAGTTGCATGCATGATACAGAAGATGCTGGACCCTGATAGGCAAATGACTGTAACCCTCTCTTTGCTCAGCCTGATAATTGGAACATCTGTCTGTTTCATAATGGAGTATCTTTCGACTGATACATTGGATTGAGAAGTTGTCTGCCTTATGGGCTTAGATGCTGAGACACTGTGAGGTAAGGCTGAATGTGTCTTGGTGGCTGTCGCTCGCCCCTAATTCAAGCAGGCAGGGTACTTCTTTTAAGATGCCTTATTGTATAGAAACACATCAGAATGAATAACTGCATCAGTAAATATAAACGAAGTGATTAACAGATAGAGTTTACACACATGCATCCTTACATCTCAGCAGTTTACTTCAAAATGAAACTCTGTCCCTGCACGTGCTCAGTCATTTATACACTTAGTACATGCCCACAGGAGGTTTCTTAAAGAGGTATGCACACTGCTCTACAGTGGGTATTGCAGTAGTTGTGTTTTTCAGATTACTGAGAATACTTATAATAATTTCAGTGTCTGTGAGTCCTTTTGTGGTTTGGGAAGCTTCAGCATCCCGCCGTGGTGGTGCTGTGGTAGCGTTGTCGCCTCACAGTAAGACGCTGTCCGGTTCGATTCTCAGCTAGAGTGTCATCTGCGTGGAGACATGCGTGAATGGGCGTACCTTCGTTAAGGTTGTGCGTCAGGGCTGGTAACTCAGCACGTAAAAATCAACTACCAATCATTAGCGGACTGGAGTTCCGCTGTGGCGACCCCTAACTGGGAAAAGCCGAAAGACAAGACTTTTAAGGGCTTCAGCATATGTGGATTTATGTGTCTGTCCTGTGTTGTGTGTGTCAGGTGATGTGTGGTGTTGTGTGTTTCTGACTCCCTGTTTGGTAGCTGCTGCGGTTTTATGTGAGAGCTTTGTCTCTCAAGAGAGTGCATACTTCTTACACATACAGTATCAGTTTTTCAAGAATTAAGTGGTTGTCAGAGAACAAGAGACAATTTGTGTATTGTCTCTGGATACCCAAGTCTTCCAAGTTGATGTGTCTTCTCTGGGTAACCACATCCCTCATCAAAGGTGTACCTTGAAGGCCCATTCCTTGAAACAGGCCAGAGTAGGATATTGAACAAAATGACAGCTGTCTGACAGACAAGAGTCTGCAAATTGCACTTGTTTTTGAAAAATGGGGTTTGTGCAGGGCAAATCATCTTTTCCCCAAGGTACAGCAGCCTTGGAGTTGATTATATTATACAAGGGTTGTACAGGCTGAAATCCTTGGCATAGAACACGTAAGGGGTTTTACACATACTAGCCAGACATATTAGCAGTAATCTCATTGCTAAATCTGCTTGGTGTATATGGATCTACAGAAGTTAATCTAACCTTTAGTAGATCGACACTAAAAACATTGACTGCAAAAGCTTCAACAAAAAATGCTACCTAATGCATATGCTCTGAGGCACAACTTTGGGCCATGCAAAAGAAAGCAACAGTTTTTTGCATCCCCACTTATCTCTTGCTAATTATAAACACACTAACTCTAAGATCACACAATCCCTGGAAAAGATGTATATTCCTCAACCCTGAAGACTGGTGATCTTGCATACCTGTTGACTACCCGTTTTGTTAACCAAAGTGTGTCAATGATACAGACATAGACATTTGGGAGTTTCACTTATTAAAAGCTTGTGTGTGTGTGTGTGTGTGTGTAGCTCCCCAAGTCTGTAGACTAACTAACTGGGAACGAACATTATCATCTCAGAACCATAACTCCTGACCTTCAGCATTGCCTACAACAAAAAAGATATGCTTTCTACAAGTGTCATTTTGCAATGTTTGCTTCAAGGAAATCACACTGTTGCTTTTGCATCTCTCCTCTCAGTTCATTTGGCTGAATCATCAGTGACGTTTTACTGCTTAGGAATCAGCCCAGCAATATGAGCCATCAGAGTGGACCTCAATGTTACATATGAGGGAAATATTCTTACTGTATCAGATGAGCTATGACAACCTCCTTCTATGGGTCACGAATACCCTCTTACTAATGTGGTAAAACTCTGATTGATCTACTCCAGATTTGCATCTTTTACATTTGTCTTCACACTTTTGGCTTCATTAAATCTCATGCAGAAAACACGTTTCTGTTCAAGAGAAATTACATTGGAGTAGTTTTGCTAGTTTCTTGTATGGTTTCATTAGTGTTAGTGGCTCAAAAGGTAGTACACTTACTTTTGACACCGGAAGATCACAGGGCTTTGGACGAATCTCTCAACCTGCAGACAAAAATCTGCACAAAGGCTCATGAAAAGTACATAAGTCTAACCAAAATGCTGGACAGCTAATTAGCATGAAATTTGCATATCTAGTAACATAACCACTGCCACTCCCAACAGGACTGTGGGATACCAATACTCAGAAACACAAGTTTAAAATATTTAAAGTGATAAAATGATGCAAAATATAACCAGAATAATCATGTTTATTTAGATTATGCTTTGGTTAACTAGTAAAAAAAGTAAACTGGTTTAAAAATAAAATAAATACTATAAAAACAAGATCAAAATAATTCTTAGACATGCCTAGAAAAAAATGCACTTCACTGAGTACAAAGAAAACTGAGTATCCCTGATTACATTTTAAGGCTGTCCCAAATCTTGGCTATGTTGTATCTTCCTTTCCTGATGAGTATAATACACACACACACACACACACACACACACACACACACACACACACACAGACACACACACACACACACACACACACACACACACACACACACACACACACACACACACACACACACACACACACACACACACACACACACACACACACACACACACACACACACACACACACACACACACACACACACACACACACACACACACACACACACACACACACACACACACACACACCTATATATACCCAGTCAACCATGGAAGGAAGCATATGTGCAAACTCTCCAAAGACAACAAGCAGGAGGCAAACAATAGCCCCTGGACTGGTGATCTGTCAGGTGGAAGTGTTAACCACTCACCAGTCGTTCTACCCAACAGCCATTTTGAAGTGAGTAGCTTAAGTACAAACAATGAATGAGAAATGGAGCTCTGATCCCTGCTGCCTGTCAGATTCTGATAAGAAGTAATTTCAGTATTTGCTCTACAGCACTAAGGTACATCTATACAGTCTCGTATAGAAAGACACTACCAATCTTTGCCAACAGTATCCAACATAAATATTACATTATCATTTTAAATCAATGTACAGTTAAGAGTGATGCCTACATTATTTTTAAACACTGAGGCAAAATGTGTTTGTATTATTAACACAGATGCCAATAAATTTCATTTGAGCACTTCTTGGCACACACAGAGCTCCTGCTGTGTTACACTCTGGGGGAGGATTCCGTGTAGCAATTTGGCTTGCTAGATGCTGACAGCAATATGCCAGATGTGACTCCTTAGTCAATTAAAACAGAGGGTACAGCCCAGATAAATGTACATAAATTGCAAATGAGCACTTCATAAAAGGGGAAGTGGTAGGATAATGCACACTGCCATACCACTGAAATTAAATTATCAAAACAGAATACTGAAACATATATGCAAATACAGTACTTTCTATGTCAGCATGGCCATGTGGACTCCATAGTTTTCACATATATAAATCTCTCTACAATTTGGCTGCTAGAGTCTACTTACTGTTAACATTTCTACAACTTTGAATCTTCAGCAGAATTATTTCCCAGCCTCCATCACTGCTTAGGTCAATGGTGAAAGTGAATTCAAGCTGCTCTTAAACTCTTTCTTAAACCCCCTCCACCACAAAGCTTTACAAATAATGGTGTGGTTTTAAATGGATTTCACACTAAACCTTCATCCTGGTAATAAACTTCAATTTTCTCTTTTTTTTTTCTTTTCAAACACTTTTATTGAATTATCACTTGTGACATAGGCAAATTTACATTCATATAAAAGTAATCAAACTATATTAACATAATAAACATTATACTTCATATGTATTGCTATATATCATATAACCTAAGCAATATTACATAAATTATTCAATTTATATTTTCCAGAAAATCATGTACAAAGAACATACAGACCAGCAGACTGTGGTAAACAAAATAACTTTTAATATAGTGCTAAAAAGCACATAACAAAAAGAAAATTAGGCAGACTGGTTTCAGCTAAGAAAAAATATAGCCTTCTTCAGTGCAAACATATAACAAATAACACATCCTATTCTCTTAAATAGCCAGCAGTTGAGGCTTAATTGATTAATACAATTAGTATTTAAAGGTGCTCATTCAAAACAGGGAAAATAGACCCCCCAACTTAATAATCCATTTTTTTTCCATATTGTTAAGGGTCTGATGTCATCTCAACTTATTGGATCCGATCAATAATTGTAAAATAAAAGGACGCATTATTATGTACATAAAAGAGCATTTGTAATTCTCTGGTGTCTAATGTCACTAAGGTGCTCTGCAATCCTAAACTTGACCAGACGTGAAGTCTGGCCAACATAAAATGCAGAACAACTGCACGTGGCCAGATAAATGACCCAATCAGATTGACAATTAGCAAAAAAAGAAATACTATAGACTTCGCTGGTATTTTTACTGCTAAAATCCTTAGTCTTACAAACCTTAGGACAATAAACACAATGACCACAGGGAAAACAACCGACCAAGTGGTCCTCTAGTAAGGTGGATTGAACTTGTGGAATATCCTGCCTATGTCCTTGTTTGTAATGACTCAAAATAGAGCCCAAATTCCTGCCCTTCCTATAAGAGAACTGACAGCTATTATTCAAAATTCCAGATAGTTTATTATCTGCCATGAGAATATTCCAATGTCGTTGAACACTATTAGTTAAAACAGCCGTGGTCCTACCATAAGTGGTAACAAAGCGTGCCACTGGCTCTTGTTCCTGAGGCTTGATTTTGTATTCCAGGAGAGAGTCTCTGTGGATGGAATCCACTGTATTCTTAACATGTAATATATGTCCCAATTTATAACCCCCTTGCAAATACCGGGAGGTAAGGTCATCCCTGTACATATCGTATGAAACTTCCTTAGAACAAATATGCTTCATTCTCATGTATTGAGACTTTGGAACATTCTTACATATGTGAGGAGGATGGTAGCTGGTGGTGTGGAGAAAGGAATTATACTCAGGGTATTTACGGTAAACTTCAGAACTCAAGGTGTTATCCGTTTGCCTGGTTACTAATACATCCAAAAATGTGATACTGACCTTAGTGTAGTTCACCATAAATTGTATTACCCACTTATTTTCGTTCAAATAGTTCATAGGTTCATAGGTAGGCACTAGGCTACTGGCCCTAGGGCCTATACAAGCCTAGCCAAAAAGGTGCCCTGGCTTTCGCCACCCAAGTAAATTATTTTCCTGTGCCCCTGTCAAGCAGAACCACAGAAGTGATCCCAGGGGTGAATTTCCTATTACCCATCCAATTATCAAGATTTTTCTTGAAGAGTGCTAATGAGGAGCTCTGCTTGACATAGATAGGTAGTCTGTTCCAGAGTATGGGAAGTCTCTAGGACAGGAATCTCTCCCTCCGGCATGTTCTGTTTATTGTGGTGACAAGGTTTAGGTCCCTAGAGCATGTAGCTCAAAGGGATTGGGATTTCTTTAAGTGGAGCATGTCCAACATCTCTGGGTTTGACATAGCTTTGTATGTTAGGCAGAGATTGCCTCTGAGTAGGCGATATGCGACAGAGTAAAGCTGGAGGTTTTTTGAGTCGGTCTGTGTAGGGCATCTGTTTGAGGCCAGTAATCCTCTTTGTGAGGTATTTCTGCAGCCTTTCCAGTTGTAGATGTCTTGTTAGGTACATACCAAAAGGGGTGTTGTACTCTACAATGGGTCTAATAAGTGATGAGTAGAGGGGAACAATGACCTCTTTTTTTCTGGATGAGAAACCTTTTGTGATGAAATGTGCCATGTAGAAGGATTTCCTGACCACTGTGGCGATGTGATTATCAAAGGAGAGACTACTGTTCACCTGTGTCCCAAGGTCTCTTATCAGACTTTCGGTGTTAAGTAGACTACTGCCTATGTGGTAGTTCATGGGTACAGAGTTTTTACCAAAGGGGATGACAATGCACTTTTTGGCATTGAGCTTGAGACCATGGCTTTGACACCAGGCATCTGTCTCAGTGAGGCCCTTTTGTAGGATGTCCACATCATTAGGAGTTTTGATTATGGCTCCTAGTTTGCAGTCATCTGCGAATTTAGTTAGCCAAATACCTTCCGTGTTAGCCTGTACTTCAGAGAAGTAGATACCAAACAGGAGAGGATCCAGGACTGAACCCTGTGGTACTCCACTTGTCACTGGTCTGAAGTCTGATTTGGAGTCTACTACTTTCACAGTGTGGGTTCTGTCAGTAAGCCAGTTGGCAACCCATCTTGTGACATAGGGATTTATACCTAGTTTAGTGAGTTTATCTATAATTCCAGAGTGGGGGGATGGTGTTGAATGCCTTGGCGAGATCTAGATAGGCTGTGTGAACCACCTTTTCCTCATCTATGGCTTTGGTGACTGCTTCAAAGAAGTCTATCAGGTTTAGAAGACATGATCTGCCTTTTACAAACCCAAACTGTGTGAGGTCTAGAGTTTGGAGACCTCCAATGTCTTTGTTTATGAGTTCCATGATGATATGTTCCATGGCCTTGCAGACCAGGCTCATCAGGCTAATGGGGCAGTAGTTTCCAGGGTCTGTTGTGGTCCCCCCCCCTTTGTGGAGTGGGATAACCATTGCTGTGTGCCATTCAATGGGCACAAAGTCTGAGGTGAGGCTATGATTAAACATGGTACTTAGGTGGGCTGCCAATTCATTCTGTAGTTCGTGTAGAAGGCAGCCTGGGATGTTGTCAGATCCCATGGATGCTGTGTTCTTGGCTTTGGAGAGTGAGGTTTTTACCTGTGTAGCCGTGATTACAGGAACTTTGCATTCTTCCGGTATAAAGATGGGTCCTTTAGGGGGTGAGAGGGGGGTAAAGTTAGCACTGAATCTATCTGCCAGGATGTTGGCAATATCAGTTGGTTCTGTATATTTAGTGTCATTGTACTGTAACTCAGAGCAGCTCTGAGTGTTGCCATTGAGATTCTTGACATAGCTATAGAATGCTTTGTGGTTGTCTTTATAATCAGTGGTGATTTTGTTTTCATAACTAGCTTTGGAGGATTTTATGAGGGATCTCAGCTTCTTACTGAGACTGACCAGGGAGTTCCTCCAATCGTGGGATTTTACTCTTTTTTTGCAACAGTTTCTTTCTTCTGTTGTACAGTTGGTTTATGGCAGAAGACCACCAGATTGGCTTCCTTTTTTTGGAGGATAGCATCTTGGTTCTGTTAGGGATAGCACGATCCATGCACTCGTATAAGTGCTTATAAAGTGTGTTTGTGTAGGATTCAGCAGTCGTATCTCTATTGTCCATCTGGTTGGGTGCTGGGAAGTTTGCCACTTCTGTCTTAAGAAGCGTGAAATTGGCTTTGGAGAAATTTTTTACGGTTGTTTTCCTAATTGGGGGGGGGGGGGTGGAGCGGAATGTGGATGTCTAGGGTCATTAGCTTGTGGTTGGATCTGACCAGCTAGGAGCTGACCTCTGGTGTGGAACACCGGTCATCCATGTTAGTGATGACCAGGTCTAGGATATTGCTGCCCCTGGTGGGGGGGTGTGAATAAGTTGATCCAAGGCATTGGAATTGATGAATTCCAGAAAATGTTGAGCAAAAGAGTTGGTACACAAGTAGTTTTCCCAGTTAATGGTGGGGTAGTTAAAATCACCCATTATTAGGGTGTTGGGTTGTACCTTAATATTTTCCAGTGTATCAAGAAAACAGGAGTGGGAATCCTGGGGCATGGTGGGGGGTCTGTAGCAATTTACAATCTGGATTGCAGTTTTGCCCAGGGTAAGTTGAACTTGGATAAGCTTGGATGCATTATGCTGAGCAACTAGCTTGGAGGTGTGGATATCCTTAATGAATATGGACATGCCTCCACCTTTAGTGTTTCGGTCCGGGTTTGGTGGCCGAAAGGTGTGGTATGAATTATAGCCTGGTAATGCAGGGGTGCTGTCTGGAGCCTTGAACCAGGTCTCTGTCACTGCACAGATGTCGATGTTCTCCATTTTAAGGAGTGCCTCAAGTGAGTGCATTTTGTGGTTTAGACTTCTAGCATTGAGTAGCATTATCCTCAGATTTTGCTTGCTTGCTTGTACCTGTTACGGTGGCGAATTTGTCATTTGAACCTTGCCTAAAAAAGGCATTATAGGGGTGGCAAGAGCCTTTGCCAGTATCCGGAATCCCAAGGGTGACAGGTGCAGGCCATCTCTGGCAAAGCAGCGTGGTCTGTCGATCATGTCATCCCAGGCAGACAGATACTGGATTCCTTTAGAATGACACCAGAAGCTTAGCCAATTGTTGAAATCAATCATTTTGTCCTTGTACTGTGGTATCATTCTGGGTGATGGCAGGATGCTATTCAGGGCTAGGGTCATACCTGCATGGGCTACAAGATCGGAGAGCTCCTCCATGTCTCTTTTCATGTAGTCCAGGGAGATACATTTCAGGTCATTCACACCAACATGGACAATGACAGAGTGATTCATATTTGTACTTGTTGTGGAGTGACCTGAGTGTGTGCGTTATGTGGTGGATCCTGGCACCCGACAGGCAACTGACAGTAACTAGAATCACCTATGACTAGAGTGTTGGGTATGTTATGCTTTATGGGCTGTAGTTGAGTGGCACACTGAGTATGTGGGCTATGTGTCATTTGGGTTGTGTTGGGGGGTGGAGGTTGCTTGCATTTCTGCTTTGGAGATCTCGGTTGTTTGGGCAGATTTTTACTGAGAGCCTCCGCGAATGTAGGTGTGTGTTTTGTGCTTCGGTGTGTGTGTTTTGGTGGTGTAGGTTTTGAGGGAGTATGTGATGAGTGTGGTGTGGTGCAAGTGTTTACCTTCTCCTCTTGACTGTCTAGTCCAGTCTTCGGTGAAGAGAGCTTTGCTTCCAGTTTGGCTATATAAGTGTATCTCTCACAGGTAGTAGTGTTGGGTGGTAGGAGGAGAGGGTTGTCTGTGTACATGAGGCAATTGCTGCATTGTCCCAAGATGCCCAGATTCATCAGGTAGACAGGAGAAAACACTGGGACCTGACCTTTAGACATGCCTGGATAGGTACTTATTTATTAATACTACTAGTACTAAAAACTTTTCCTCTAGACAAGTGAGGACAGTTGAGTGCTGTAGTAATTTGTAGCTTATTTAGTGCTTACAACAAGTTCTGAACAAGTGCTGAGCTCAAAGAAACAGATTTGAGTGCTAAAACTAAAAAGCTGGCTAGTTGCAAGGGAAAATTTGAAGAGTAGACGTTATGGCACCAGGAATAGATTAACCCTAGTTAAATGGGGGGGGGGGGGAGCTCAGAAACTTACAAACAGTCCTGGATACAGCAAATCTGTATCTGGACAAGACTTGTTACAGGAAAGGGGGGAAGCGAGCTAAGAATTTTTTTTTCTTCGGTAAAGTGGAAATGGAGAAAGCTGGAACAGAAGTTAATTCAATGTTAAGAATCTGAGTGGGTTGGCCTTCACAAATGTTCTCTATTAGATTGAATGAACTAATGACACTAGACTGGGAAGAGTGTCACAGATCAAATATACAGTATGGGCGGGCAACTGCAAAGCCACCAAGGATAAGAACACTACAACACTAGGGACGGTGGTTGGGGAAACTATTACAGTTCCTAGCTGTAGCCACTAAATGAAAGTTTTAAAACAGATCAAGGAGCAAGCAGACTCTAGAGAATGCTTTTAACTGTAAACAGACTAGATTAGAAACCTCAAAAAATCAAAAATGCACAGACTAGATTAGAACACAGAAACCTGAAAAAATCAAAAATGCACAGAAAATCTCGGATAGAGCACTCACAAACAGAAAATGCAACTCTCAGTATGAAAAAGCAGTTTGCACTTAAGTAAGTCAGTAAACATGCAATTAGAATAATGAAACCGTATCTAGCAATGAAAAATACAGTTAAAACAGTATAAAACAGTACATAAATGCAACAGTAAAAAAAAGCTTTATAACAGTGCAAAATGTAGTAGATTAACTCTAAAGCACAATTATAAGCGTTTCAGAAGTGCAGTTCAGTGAAATAAGTGTAAGAAATAACTTAACCTGTTCTTGGAATCTTAAGGAATTTCCGCTTAGTTTCTGAATTCTAATGTTCAAATGTTTCAAAACAGTTTACTTAGGGATATACATTTCTATTCTAGGGAGTCTGGTATTGGATCAAATAATCTCTCAAAGATTGAATTGAAATGCATTAAGGAATTGGCTGATGACCATAGTTTGGTTATATTGTCTGCAGATAAAGGTGGGGTGGTTGTAGTACAAGATTGGTCTCAATACTATTCTGAAGCTTTGAGGCAACTTTCGGATGGACGTTATTATACGTGTTTACCTCTTAATCTGACCTCCACCTTTAAGAAACAGATTAGCCAAGGATGAAGACGGCTATCTTTCTTTTAGCCGAAACCGGTTTGCCTAATATTCTCTTTGCTATGTGCTTTTTAGCACTATATTAAAAGATATTTAGTTCACCACAATCTGCTGGTCTGTATGTTTTTTGTACTTGATTGTTTGGGACCTTGCAGTTGCCATACAGGCAGGGGCTGTCTTATTTTGCGATCTTCCAGAAAATACCAGACATTTGAGGATTATAGCTGTGGTTTATACTCGTTAAACAAGTACTTAGAATAATTTCCACTGCTGACACGACACTATAGAATGGGGGGGGGGGCTGCACTCCTGAGTGTGCTGCCCCTTGGATGAGATGGTAAAATAAGGACCCATCTGCCTTATTTAGCAGTAACTAAGGTGGATGCAAAACATCCCATGGCCACGGCATTTAACTTACAGAGCAGGGACATTTTGTATATACACTATTTACACATTTAAAATGTTCTATATTTTATAAAGACATGTTTACATTATATGCAGAATTTATACTTATGAACATATTCTTCACATCAAGTATCTCACACATCCAGTCTAACACATTTCCTTAATTCACCCTTGTTGCTACAACCACAATGTTGTTTGTTTTATATCTGCTTTTATCCATTTTTCATTAAATAACTCTTTACATTGTGATTTCCATATATTGCACATTACATTACTGAAAACAATGTAATCTTATCACACATTTTTGTCTTTCATTTTATCATATCCATATAGCATAGTCATATTTGCATATTGTATACCATGCATTATATTTTTTGTAAAACATTTCTTCTATAAGTTGTAGGAACTAGCGGTAGGAACTTGCCTATTTCCATTCACTCTTCCTGTTAGGATATTAAAGTTTCTTAACATTTCAGCCTCATCTGTTCTCATAAATGGATCAAACCAAAACCCAGTTTAACAAAACCCATCCAATCAGAAAACTCAATCAAAAGACATTTTGCATCAAGACACAGATGTACACATACACACCCTCTGATAATGTCTCTGCTTCAAAGCATTTAATGTTCTTTTATTGTTTAAACAGCTATAAAAGAAATAAAATGTGTTATATTGACTCTGCATACCTTGTTAAATCAATCCTCTCACAAAAAAATCACTCTTTTCACTTGTTGCAGAAATCGTTTACTAATTTGTCCCTTTCTAATATTATTACACTACACTGCCATTAACCTGATCATTTACTGCATATTTAAAGTGCTGTTACAAGAAATGTACTTAATATTGTTTAATATAATAATCATTATACATGAAATTCACTTTATATTTATTATCTTTGACCATATGATTTTTTTTTGTAATTGTAAACTTGGAAAAGTCTGTAAACATAGTTAAACATAATGCTATATGACCTCTAACATTAAACACTCCAAATCACACCGCATAAGTACTTTCATAATTTAAAAATGCTTGAAAGTATTTGTGATTACATACAATCACTTTTAGCCCATTTCTGTTGACATTTTATTTGTGTAATTGCCTAATTGATGAAGTTTCCTATTGCCTGCTGTTTCATAAGTTATTATTCATTTTCTGTCGAATTGTAATTTTTTTGATATTGTCGACATCACTGCAAGTATTGATGAGCTTTGGTTATGGTTACCAACTAGCCTTTTTTTCATAGCATAGTCTTAAATCAGGTAGTTGTGTCTACAAAAGAAAGAATGAATGTGGGAAATGTCCTGTTGTGTTAGCAGAAAAAAATATTTTCATACCTTCCCCTTAAATGTACTGAAAACTTGGATGCTATATGCCAGACATCCTAGCATGACATAAACAAAAGAAATAACCAAATTTCTAATGAAAAAACTCCATCCTGGTAATGAAGTGAAAACAGGTCATTTATATTGGCTCAGGCATCTGAAGCAGAAGAAACTGTAGCCTTGTCATTAATTTTATGCTGTAAATACCTACATAATACACAGATTCAGCACTACGCATTCATCTTTACCTACGTACGTCTGGAATACAGTACTCCTACAAGAAGGGAACACTTGCAATTATGGTTAGGTTTCATAGAGATGCACTGTACACCTTAATAAGGCTTGCACCTCATAGAGCTGAAACATTGAAGTGTAAAGCACACTTAATATTCAAATGGTAACAAGCTGTCTGTTGGAGCAGCTAGCTGCGCTCTGATGAGCAAATTGGAGCAAATATAAAAGGCTGCAAGCCAGCCACAGTGGAGCAGAAGTAGGCTGCCCAGCAATGGAATGCACAGGCAGTGGCCAGCACAAACATCAGGAGACTGGGTGGGAGTAGGTAGACTAAGTCAACACTTGCTGCTGCAGGCAGTTGGTAACTACTACACAGTAATATTTGGAACAGAGTGAAAATGCCTATTGAGCCTGGTATCCACTCACATGGACATTGCTTGGTGCCATGAAATGGAAGGAAAATGAACTTTAGAACAGTAGCAAAGAGGAGAACTATAAAGTATAGGTGCAGGAAGTCCGCAGATTCCTTCTGACCCTGTTTGTATGCAAAATATATCATCCAGCACCTGTATAATATGTCTGTCCAATTGAAAATGGCTGCTGGTGAATTAAGTGGTAGGGAAACTCTGCTGGTACCACTTTTGATTGTACTACCTGCTGCTGCTGCATTGCTCCACCTCATGAGCAATAGCAGTGCTTACTGACAGTAAGTGCTGCTATACGAATGGTGTTGCTGCACTAGTGTCTTAGTTTTTTACAACTCTACAAACCCTTTTATGCTTTTTTTGTTCCTAGCAGGTGCACGTTACTGTGCAAGTACTGCTCCCTAAACCTATGAATTACGACTTGCTTTCAGATTGACTTATTTTGCATCTCATTATACACTCATTAAACTCCATACCTTCATTTACATGTCATTATACAGTCATTTGAATATGCTTATTTTCACTCTGTTTTCCTTGTTGTTCAGTAGCACTAGCAAATATTGTACATTGTGAAATGCCCACATTTGGCCAATTCCTGCTCAACAGTAACCCGCATACTGCACAAGCTAGCTATGAATACTTGTCTTTGTGCATATTTTCTTCAATGCACATATACAGCAATATAATTAGAAAAAAAAGTTTTATTTTCTTTCGTTGGTTAGGTAGGGGAACTGACCCACAACAAGGCTTCTTTCAGATGCAGCCTAGTACATTTCCAAGCCAATGGCAATACAGGGATATAACATTCCTGATTGATTATGTTCATAAGTTCTGTTACATTGTGCAGGCCTTATACCATATGAATAATCCTGATTCCATAACATATGGTTCATCTGCCTGCCCAGTCGTTTTTTTTAAAATTTCTAGACTATCAGACTGATGGACCTTGAATGCACATTATTCTGAAGCAACGTCATATTATTAGAAATAAATTAGTGCCTTAATTTAGTTTTACATAAATGTGCTTGAAATTACCTAAATATTTTTTTTTACTTTTATAGATTTCCATTTTAAATAAAATTTGCAATGCAGAATCATAAAATGGGTTGTAAGCAAGTCTAACTTTTCCTTGTATATATCTAGAACCAATAGAAAAAAGGTTTAAGTATTTACACCTACTCTTATAGACAAAATCTTCTAGTGGAGCAATTCTATTAGTAAACGTTTGTACACCCTCCAGTAATTGCAAACTGACAATTAGTACATCTACAGATGATACAATTATATTCAATTATTAGTCTAATATAAGTTTTATATATAGTAGTTAAACAATTCATGTCTCTAGCTAAAAGATTTCTCAACAGATAACTCATCTATTTCATAGCTTTGATACTGACAAAGTCAGCATGAGAATTAAAAGAGAAATCAAATGTATTGTACTAAAATGTTTATATTGATCTTCTGTAATTGGAGACAATGTTAAATAAACAAACTTTTTAAATATTTTGTGAAGAAAATACATAATATTACACTTGTTGACGTTAAATCTTAGCCCTCTGACAGAGGCCCGATCTCCCAATGACGTCATATGTGTATTTAAGTTAGCAACGTCTTTATTATTTTGTATTACAGAATCAATTTTATAGTCTTCTGCATATTTGTGTATCCAAAATATTCTGTCTTTTGGTATGATTGAAAAAACTACATTCAATAATACTGATGCCGATATAGATCCATGTAGGATACCACAGTACAGATAAAAATAGTGGATTATCAAATCGAATACAGATTGCTCCCTGTTTTTAACCATTCCATTATCTAACAATGGGCATGTGATTTATCTAACATGTATGGATTATCAAGAAACGTTAGCAATCAAAAGTCTTAGCAAGATCTAGATATACTGTAATAGGTGACAATTCAAGATCTAGAGCATCTGTAATCTGATCATAAAAACTGATCAAGTCACTTAGGGTATATCTTCCCTTAACAAAATCATGCTGTTACATATCAATAAATGAAAAACTAGGCACTTGTTTTATACATTAATTTAATTAAGCAGCTTTCAAAACATTTACCCACAACTGCTGTCAAAATAAATGTATTAAATTAATTTGCCATAATCCAAAGGTCTAAGATTTCTATGTCATCAATTTTAATACCAAATTAATGTATTTCTAAACTCTTTTTTTTTATTTGATGAATTATTAACAAGATAAAGTTTGTAATTATTTTTAACAAGCCTATTTTTTTCATTTCCTTACTCACACTATTAAGGACTGTTTTGTTCTTATTTGTTGGATAATTACTATAAAGTTTATATTTCTACTACGTCTTTTTAAGTGTCTTTACCAGTTCCCCATTTTGCCATATTGGATAATTACTTCTTCACTTATTTCAATATTCTGCTGATATACTAACTAATAGTGTTTTATCTTCTAAAATCCTATAACCATATTCTAGACTTTCTGAAAAGAGATAGGATGACCATTTAGTATCAGTTATCTGTTTTGTCAAAAATAATAATGTATGTGACCAAAACAATACTTTTTATTTCCTGGTTTAATCTTGTTTTATATATATATATATATATATATATATATATATATATATATATATATATATATATATAGACAAATTTAAATAAAATGACATGGAATTATGGTCTGAACAACCTAATGGTGATCCTGTCTTTATATTATTTATAATTCAGGATTATTGGTTACCACTATGTCAAGTGTATTATTTCCTCATGTTTTTTTTCTGTTACAATTCATGGTATGTCTCAACTAGTAAGTATATTAATACATTAATTTTCAAAAGCAGTATTTTCTAATAAAGTCCTCCATGAAATTCCAATAATACAATAGTTTTATTATTTACATGCATTTCTACACTGTGAAGATATTCCCAGAGTACTGATCTATCCATTATGGGATTATGATCTTTAACTTCCTTGATTCCTGACCTGAATTGGATTGATTCCCTCGGCCTATATTGCCCAACTGTGTGACTCTGAGCATGTCACTTAACCAGACTCGGCTCCCGTGCAGTCTGGAAAAGGTACATGGAGATCAGTGCTCTACCCCAGAAAACAAATACAAATAGAGTAGCGTTCGGAAGACATGCATGAATGGGTGTGCCTTCGTTGAAGGTTGGGCATCAGGCTGGCACCTCGGCACCATAAAAATCTACTGCCAATCATTAGTGGACCGGAGTTCTGCTGTGGCAACCCCTAACTGGGAAAAGCCAAAAGAACAAAAAGAAAACTTAGAGAGAGAGACCTCCAAAATTGTACCATAGAAAGACACACTACCAATCACAAACAGTTTAGGTAACTCCTTCAGAGGAAGTACAATTACCATTATGGGGGGACTGATTTTTAGTACATGTGTTGCTGAGGTATAAAAGGCAGCCTTACTTTGATGGTGTTGAAAAGGCTGCTGCAAGGGTCTTTTAACTGGTTTAGAAACTAGGGCTTTACAGTACAGAAGACTTTTAAAAATAGTGAATTAGGACAACCGAATGATACTGACTATAGAAAGGAAAAGGATGTAGGAAAAAAGGCAGAAAATGCAAATATTTTTGTGTACAAAACATTATTTTTAAATACATTGTGAGAGAATAATATTTTGATGCTTCCAGACTGATGATGTACATCTCCCAGTTGCAAGCTAACCCTTTCATTCCTGCCATCATGTTTGACACTGATTATGTTGGCTGTTAGTGAAGGATGAATGTGAATAGCCAGTGAGTTGTCATCCCTGGCTCACTCAGTTTTTTACAAGACCCAAACACCCCTACTCCTTAGT
Organism: Protopterus annectens; assembly: GCF_019279795.1. Lineage (NCBI taxonomy): Eukaryota > Metazoa > Chordata > Ceratodontiformes > Protopteridae > Protopterus > Protopterus annectens. Next base: position 1,630,437,411 of record NC_056744.1, on the reverse strand, counting down.
GACCAGTCAGCACATTGCCAAGACAAGACTTGTAAAAACAAGGGCATGAAGGTATGCACTGACACACTCATCTCTAGTGCACATGCCTTGTAAAAACCAGGGCATGAGGGCATGCACTGACACACTTATCTCTAGTGCACATGCCTTGTAAAAACCAGGGCATGAGGGCATGCACTGACACACTCATCTCTAGTGCACATGCCTTGTAAAAACCAGGGCATGAGGGCATGCACTGACACACTCATCTCTAGTGCACATGCCTTGTAAAAACCAGGGCATGCACTGACACACTCATCTCTAGTGCACATGCCTGGCACTTCGCATATGATCCACTGCCTGTATCACCAACAAGTGACACGAATGCAGAAAACCTTGGTCATCACCATTGCTAATAAAGGATAAGTTGATATTGGCTGCTCGCATCCACCACTGTCTAGTTGGTTTCTCCATTCTCCAGACCTGCTAATTAAATCCAGGTTGCAGGGATTGCAGTTAGGGCTATAGCATTCTACACTGCAGCCCCAGTAAATAAGACATTCTTTGGATGGCTTCATTCCTTTATACCTGTTGTACACTTGTCCAGGTTCTCAAAGCAGCTGAATTCTGAATGGGTAAGCAAAATGAAGACAGTAGAGAACAAGCAGTTGATAAAATGCTAGTCCACTGTAGGATGCTCACACATTATATAAGCACACAAACAATACACCACAGCAGGATGTTCACACATTACCCAAACATACACAAGCAATCTAGAGACAATAATAACATGCTTGAACTACTCAGCATCCACATACCTTTTGAATTGTAAATCATTGTCAGATGTGGCATAATTAAGTATTGCCTGTACAGAGAATTTGGGCTTTAATACAGCCATCACATTTGTACTTGCATCTGTCAGTTTAATTTCAAGGTACTTGGAATAACAAGGTAAACATAACAGCAACACTGTTTATTTGTAGCAAAGCAAATCTGTTCTATTCAACTGCACAAGCATGGACAATTGTCACTATCAGGGAAATCACATGGTACATAAAATCTCTTATCCTGGACTGTGATGATAGTATGCATCGCAAATGACACAACTCAGCAGAACTTTTTTGTGTAGCTATTCCACTCTTAGAACTTTACTGTTCTCATATGTCCTTCAAGCACCTTCTTCAGCATTTGTCTTTTCATTTGACAGGGAACTATATTTTATCAGCTTTGAATAATAAATCTTGAAAACAACTTATTTTTTGACAAAATTATTTTTTACTCATTCCAACCTTTTACTCTAATGTCTTTCAGCAAATGCATTCTTAAATCAGTCATAACATCTCTGAAATTCTTTTACTTTTTTTCTGTCAGTAGCTGAAGTTATCACCCCAAAAATCTCCAGCTCTTCTTAATCTGACAGTTCTTCCTTCATTCTTTAAAGAAGACAGAACATGTTGACTACAGCAAATAATAAAAATAGTTTAATAAAAAAAAAATAAAGCACTTTCACGTTCTAAAGTACTTCATCAGACTAGTAACATAGCATAAGCTCTTTAAATACATTAAAAAGTCATGTAATTTAACCTAATGATATAAACGTCTTTGCTGCAATACATGTTTTAAAGACACAGCATCATTCAAGCCAAAAAAAAAAAGCATCTGTAACTTAAATATCCAATCAAACTCTGAGTTCTTGGTAATATTGGTAGCATCACCACCTCTTAAATTCATATTAACAACTTTTAAGGATAAAATTGTAAAGATATGTTTAGCTAAAGAATTAGTATGTTGTAGTTTCTGAATATCATACATGTATCCACTAATTAACTATTTCAGTTTTCTATTAGTCTTTCCTATATATATTAACATTCACATTCTTGGCAGACAGCTGCATACACAGCACTGGATGTATTACAATCTGCATAGCTAATTAACTTGCATATTTTCTTTGTAACAGAATGTGTAAATACAAATCCTTTTAAAATAAAGCAGCAATGGTTGCAATTATAACATGGAAAAGTTCATTTCTTATTCATTTTCACTCCATTTCTGTTATATTCATTTTTATTATGTAACCATCTTCTCAAAGACCGAGAATTCTTGAAAGTAAAATATGGTGTCAATCCTACAAGACTCAACAGAAATGCAACAAATTTTCCTAGAATAGGCTAAAGGTGTATGTACATATGAAGGCTTACTTAAAATGGATTTACTAGATTCACTAACTATATTATTGCTTAAAGCAAAAAAATGGGGCAGCCATAGTTGTTCTCTGTATTTTTTTATTTCTTGGCTTAATCTACCACTTCTAGTATTATTTCCTCCACATAATCTTTATGGTAGTCTCTAGCAATAAAATCAAATTTTAACTGACTATATTCTTAAATATAAAAGCTGGCTGCATAGCATTCTTACTGACATGTATTTTTTTTACATTCTTTTTTATGTAGCATAGTCTTCATACCATCATTAGAGGTCTTATATATAGTTATTAGCGGACGTAATTTCAATATCTTGAGTAAATCTCAGCTCATTAATATTATAATGCTCTTAACGAGGCAAATTACAATACTGACCACCAATATCTTTACACAATGTCTCATAACAACCACACTCACCTATATTTAAAAATGAATTGAGATTTAATAGAGATACTGAAATTACATCAGCTGATAAAGATGGAACTATAGTTGTCATGGACGGCAACTTTTATATTGAGCAGATGATGCTATTACTTAATGACATTGATACCTGTGAGCATGTGTCGAAGTTTCAAATTAATATTTTAATAGTTAAAGCTAAAACTCATCTCTGTGATTCACATATGATTGGTTTTATTAATGATACAGTTATGCCTTTGTTACATAGTTTGCCTAAAAATCAAACACATAAATCTGCCATGTTACCGCCTATTGCTTCAGGTCATGGGTGTGCTATTTGTCCATTTATGTGAAGAAAAAAAAAGAACTTTGTCCCTATTTTGCTTTAGAATTTAGTGTATTGAAATGTCTGTGCTCAAAATACCAAGTGCCGATAAGCCGAAAAAAAGGCCAAAACACAGGAGAACAGCGAATTTCAAAAATCTCTGTTCTCCTTAAAACTTATTTTGGGGGTGGGGCCCACATACATACACACATACCCCAGACCTATATGTACCAACTCTGAGATTGCCATACCACAGAGAAAAGGGAATATTTCAATAAATGGCATCTCAGACTTATTACATACAAGTCCGATCTTTCAGACAGTTTCCATGTTTCTGGACTCACTCTAGCAGGTCCCAACATTTCAAATGGTGACGTTTGTACCTTTGTGGCTGGTCTTTATATGTGGTACCAACAACATATGGGTCTAACAGAGTATTATTTTGTTACGTTGAATGTAAAAATCACTGTTTACTGTGATTCCCAATTATGTGGCAATTGAGAATTATTACACAATAACTCTCCATTTATTCTAAAGGAGACAATGTTAGTATTAATCGTGTATTCATTTTATTGGAATTAATATTGGAGAATAATGTCTTTATATCTAACCATCCATTTTTATTTGCAGAGAAACTGCGTAGCAATGGGCACATCTTGTGCCAATAGCTACACCAATACGGTAATTTTATTTTGGGAAAAGGTACATGTGTTTGCCCTTGATCTTGATTTATTTTCTCCATTAATTGAGTATTATACACATTTTGGTGATGACATTTTTTTTTAAATCTGGACTGGCATGCCTTAACTTTTTAAACAGTATATTGAGTACTTGAACCATACCACTGTATTTCTGGAATTTTCTATACAATTTTCAGGGACACACATTACCTTCTTAGCTATAACTCTATACAAGACCTGTGATGGTGGTGTGAAGACTATGTTACGTTAAGAAGAATGTAAAAATAATACAGGTCAGTAGGAGCAGTGTATGCATCCAGCTTTTGCATCTCAGAATATATTGAGGAGTCAGTTTTTTAAGGGCATCAAGTCTCACCAATGAAGATAATGATGATATTAATCAAGTATTTAGACATTTAAAGCTTGATTTTATTGTTGGAGACTACCGTAAAGACTATGTGGAAGAGGCAATACCAGAAGTGGCAGCACAGAGAACTACTATGGCTACCCCATTTTTGGTTTAAGCAATAAGTTTAGTGAATCCAGTTTTACCAAGCCTTTATTTATATATATATGTGTGTGTGTAATTTTAACTTATTCTAGGAATATCAGTTGTGTTTGTGAGATAAACATAATTGGTCAATTTTGATAGCAAATGATGACATTAAGAGATATGTAGGATCGACACATTCTTTTAGTTATTTGGTTCTCCTTTGTGTGTCGTTTTATCTAACGCATTCTTTTATTTCATAGAATTCTCAGTGTTTGAGAAGATGGTTACATAATAAAAAATGAATACAACAGAAATGGAGGAAAAATTAATAATAGAGGAACTTTTCCATGTTATAACTGAAAATATTGCTCCTTTATTTTGAAAGGATTTGTATTCATGCATCCAGTTGGAAAGAAAACATATAAATTAAATAGTTATGCAGATTGCAATACATCCAGTGTTGTTTATGCACCTATCTACCAAAAAATAGAAAGCTGAAAGAGTGAATTAGTGAACACATTTTTTTTTCTCAAATTTTTTTATTTTTCAAATACATTTGAATGAATTCCATAGTATTTATATATGACATCTTAAATAACTATTTACATTAGCCTGACACTAGGGGTTGGGAGGGTGGCCTAATGGTTAAGCTGTTTGCCTTACAAAACACAAGGGGCATGGTTTGAGTCTCACGAGGGACAATTGGCTATGCTTAAAATAGCTCGCAAGGGCAGTTAGCTTAGTACTAACCTATGAACACTATAACAGATCTTAATGTATACAGGTACTTTATAAGTATGTCCAATCCATTATCAGAGTGTGTCTGATCAATAGTACAGTGTCAATCAACGATAAGACTTTTCCCCAAGGGTTGTTGATAAATGGCTTTGGATAAATTCTTAGTTCTTTAATTTTAATTTCCAATAATGCTGTGGTCTTCAGTAGGCTGCAGAAGTCTTCCAAAGATTATATTGTGTTTGTATTCCATCTTCTTGTTATACACTTCCTTGAAATTGTAAGTATAGTCCATACTAGATACATGTATGACCTATTCAAATGAGGACCTTCATTCAGATTTAATAATACAAGAGCTTTAGTTACATAAAATGATTCATTAAATAAAGCTTGTAAGTGAACACATTTATGATATTAAGAAACTGATTACTAATGCTTTAACTAAACATATTAATTGTGTTGTTTCTAACACAACTTTAAATTTGTGGTATTAAGAAACCGATTACTAATGCTTTAGCTAAACATATTGTGTTGTTTCTAACACTACTTTAAATTTGTGGTCTTACAAGCTGTTAATGTGAATTTAAGAGGCAATGATGATACCACCAACATTACTGAGAAGTCAGACCTGATTGGATATTTAGGTTACAGGCCATGATTTTTCTTGCCCTGAATGATACATCTCTTTAAAAGCTGTACTGCAAGCAAGAAAGTTTGTATCATTAAATAAAATCATATGACTTTTTAATGTGTTTAATGAGCTTATATGGTGTTATTACTTGCCTGATGAAATGCATTGGAGTGTGAAAGTACTTACTTTTTTTTTTTTTCTTTTTTTAAGTATTTTTATTATTGGCTGCGATCGACATGTTCCTGTCTTCTTTATAGTATTTATTTTTGTTTGGCACCTCATTTATCCACATGGGATGGTTTGAGTTCTTCATTCTTCTCTGTTAAATTGAATCTTCTCTAACCTGACAATGGTTTCAAGTTACTTATCACCTGCTTTATCCATTCTGGCATGTTTTCTAATAAACCATTAGTCAACTGAATATAGTATAGCACTTTTGGGATAATCTTCCTAAGTCAAAGAATACTTGAATAGTAACTTGAAACTATTAATCATTATCAGTCTAGTCTACCCATGTTTTAAATAATGTCAGACAGACTTCAAAACAAATGAGGATTATAATTCTTAGAGCATATTAGAGACATCAGGAGCCATTCTGACCCCAGTTCTGTAGTCCTGCATTTCCGAGTTCTGGCCCCAAGGTTTTTTTTTTGTGCATTTACATTTGGATAATAAACAGATTCTTTTACATACTGAAGCACAATATATTTTCACTTTGGATGTCTTACAACCTAAAGAGCTGAATAATGAACTGAATGGCAAGTATTTAGTGTAACCAATTTAAAGTCTTCCTGATTGATATGTCTTTAAAAAGAGAAGTGCATACAGTTACATTTTTATGTTTCTAATTAGTCAACATTTCTTGCACTAGTGTGTTTTTATATTACTTTAGGATCCTTGAAGGCATTTTAGCTGAAGCACTCTCTTCTTTTGTACTTAGTTATAAAAGTTGTTTTAATGATGCCCATTTGGAGTCCTATCAGGAGATTTGAATTTTCTGCATACTGATGGGAGTCTGATGAAAAGTGTTCGTTTGCTAAAAAGGTAGAGTATATATATATATATATATATATATATATATATATATATTTTTTTGGGAGGGGTACGGGTTATTTGTCTCTCTTCACAACTATGTACTTTGTATATACATAAAAGGTGAGGTATTCTTGCCTCCTTACATTTTTTGCCAGAATTTAAAGTCTGATGGATAGGGGTCTGAAATTATGGTTATCCTGCAGGTTTAGTATGTACAGAGAGAATGAACTTTCTCAAGGTTCTGAGCCTTGCCAAGTTTTTAACTGCAGAAAAATTATTCTTGGTCTCAGATCAACATATTTTCCAGTGGGCATACTAGAAATTCAAAGTATTGTTATGTATAAAATAATACAAAATTGTTATTCTATTTTACTTTATATCTTATTACAACCATACTTTGCTGATTCTATGTAAGGCATTCCTGTCTCGTTTATTCTTTGGGCTGTTTGGGTTTAATGAAATATTGTGCATGCAAGTCTTTTAAGTAAATCAAGAGTGATTAAGGCAGTTACATCAAATGGGTTTTAATCTACAAATCTTGGTGAAGTGGGAGGCAAGTCCCCCCAACACCCCTTTAACTAATATAACACACTCCCAGGTTGCAGAATTCATTTATAATGAGTGAACTGGGGGCATAAATTAATGTTCACTAGATGTGGGTTTGAGAAAACACCTATGATGTAGCTTTCAGTGTTAACACAGAAAGCCCAAAGTAGGCCTAGAAGACATCACAGATGAACCTTCAATTGCATAAATCTGACTCTGGGTCTTAGCTGAACTTGTACATGCAGAGAACAAATGCAAAACTCAGAGTAAAATATCACAAAACCATTATCATAGAACTGTTGTTCTTTTTATCTTTGTCTTCTTACAGAGTAAAAGAAAGGGGAAACAGGAGTTACGATGTCTTATCTAGAGCCACGTCTTTGGACCGAGAGTTTGATGAAACTCAAAGGACTGCCTCTTTCTGAAACTCAAAGAACTGCCTCTTCCACCCAAGGATCTACACACTCACCATTACTGCCTCTTCTACCCAGGACCCACCATGGTCACCATTGCTGCCCCTCCCATTCAGGGACCTACACAGCCACCATTACCAAATCTCCCATCCAGAGTCATACATGGTCACTATTACTGCCTCTCCCACCCAGAGTGCTACATGGTCACATTTCTACCTCAGAGTGACACCTCCAGATGCATCGTTCCTCTGTTTTTATGTGGTTCTGTCACAGGTGAGTCCTCCTGATGCAGCATCGTAAGTGGAAGCTAAGGACAGAACAGAGAACCTTGTGGAGGAGAGACTCAGAACAGCAGACTCCACAGGAGAAGAAATTCAGTAACTGAGGGCAGCACCAGAGGGAGGAGACAGCAAAGTAAGGTGTCTTCTGGATGCCATGGGGCAAAAAGGAAAGAAACAAATGTTTAGGTTTGCAGAAGCAACTGTACAGGGTAGAAGTTGTATGTCAATGTACATGCAGTGGTAAGTAACCCAACTGGGTTAAAAGGACTAAATAAGACGTACGACAGTCATTAGACAGAGTACTGTCTTTCCATGTTGTCACAGCCTTCCATAAAGTAAACGTATCAAGGCAAACAAAACACACATGTAAACACACAGGAAGCAGAGTCACACAACAAATGTAAATGGCAGGGAGTCCTCATAAAGGTTGTATACAGCCCCTTACCAATCAAGGCTGCCATTTTACTTTCACCTGAACATATCTGTGGGTGCCTGCACATTGTAATTTAAAAAAAAAGAGAGTTTAAGTTGATTCTTTTGGCTCCAGCAAGGTTTTGGCATGTTATTTGTATGTTAAACATAGACACCTTTTTTGCGACGAATAACATTTGCACTGACTGGATAAAAAGTACAGTTTTGTACCTACCATAAATGTAGATGTCCGAACAGGATAGCATCTGCAGTCCTAACAAATGGGTTGTCCTGTCGTCAGGCAGCCCTTCGGTCGGCCGGATTCCAAAGTCTGGGTCTGGCCTCGGCTGGTGTCGCACTTCACCCGACGTCATCTCTGCTGGTCTTCGGGTATAAAGGCATCAGCCGACGCCATTTTCCTCAGTGTTTCTTGCCCCAGATGCCAGTTGCCCTCTTGGAAAACTAAATTTTGGGTAAATGCCAATGTTTCCAAAAAAAATTGTAGGCAAACACAAAAAATAAGCATGTATGTACATATATACAAACAAATACACCATAAGAGACCCCCCCTAGCTAGCTATTAGGAGGGTAAATACCCTAGGAGTACCACAGAGGGAAGGAGGGTGGGTAATCCTGACTGCAGATGCTATCCTGTTCGGACATCTACATTTATGGTAGGTACAAAACTGTACTATGTCCTTCAAGGATGCATCTGCAGTCCTAACAAATGGGTAGAATACCATAGCCAAACTAGGGGAGGAGGAAGAAGAATTATGGTGTAGTTAGGATCCCTTGCAATACAGCAGTGGCAAACCCTGCTCGGGATCTAGAGTATAGAGGTAAGTTGTAATGCTTGGCAAATGTATGCACGGAGGTCCAAGTAGCCGCCTCAATAATGTCCTTGGTAGCCACTCCTCGTAAGAAAGCTGTGGTAGTGGCTGTAGCCCTTGTAGAGTGAGGTCTTATGTTCTGTGGAATTTGCTTTCCATGGTAGGAGTAACAGAATCTTATGCAATTTCCTATCCACTTGGAGATTGTCTGTTTGGAAATTGCTTTTCCTTCCCTTCCTGTTGCATAAGCTACTAAAAGCTGGTCAGTTTTTCTATTGCCCTTGGTTCTGTCCAGGTAGTAGCGCAACTGTCTATGTACATCCAAGGTATGCAGCAGTCTTTCCGCCCTGTTCTGTGGATTGGGAAAGAAGGTAGGTAGGTGGATTGCCTGGTTTAGAGACACTCTGGATACCACCTTAGGCATAAATGTAGGATTAGTTCTCATGGACACTCTATCTTGATGGAAGATTAGGAAGGGTTGTACTGCCATTAAGGCCTGTAGTTCCGAAACCCTTCTTGCTGAAGTAATTGCCAGTAGGAAAGCAGTTTTCCGGGATAGGTGTTGAAGATCTGCTGTTGCTGCTGGTTCAAATGGAGGGAGTGTCAATTTTTCTAGCACAAAGTTCAAGTCCCATGCTGGTAATGGTGGTTTCCTAGGAGGTTTTACATTCTTGATTCCTCTGAGGAACTGCCTGAGTGAGGATGTGAGAAGACAGGGGGATTGAAGCTGTATTCTGCAGAAATAGCTGATGCATGTATCTTGATGGAGGAATAGGACAGGCCTGTATGGAGAAGCTCTGCCAAGTACTCCAGGATGTTAGCAATATCTATCTTTGACACATCTTTTCCTCTTTCAGTACTCCAAATGACAAACCTTTTCCATTTTCCTGCATAGTTCCTTCTTGTTGAAGGTCTGCGGGCCTCAAGGATAATGTCTTTAACCCTTTGGGATAAATCTGGGTTAGTTGCTGTTATGTAATGTTCCAGGCTGTCAGTTGCAGAGTTTTTAGGTTTGGATGCATGATGTAGTAGTCGTTCTGAGTTAACATCAAAGGCATCAGGGGTAGTGTCCACGGTCTCCCCCGAGACATGCTCCTCAGCAATGGATACCAGTGTTGTCTTGGCCAATTTGGAGCTATCAGAATTATCCTTGGACGTTCCTCTTTGATTTTCAGTAGTACCTTGTGCATCAAAGGAAGAGGTGGAAATGCATATGCTGTCAGGCCTTTCCAACTGAAGGATAGAGAGTCCACCTTCCATGCAAGTGGGTGGTATGTCCTTGTGCAGAATTTCTTGAGCTGGTGATTGAGTGGGGATGCGAATAGGTCTATTTGTGGCATTCCCCATTTCTTTGTGATGGCCTTGAAGATGTCCGGTGTAGCATCCATTCGTGAGCATCCGAGGTAGTTCTGCTTAACATGTCTGCTAGGATGTTTTCTTTTCCCGGTACAAATATTGCCTGTAACTGGATGTTGTAGCTCAGAGCCATATTCCAAAGGTCCAGAGTCATTCTGCATAGGGGGTATGAATGAGTGCCTCCCTGTTTGTTGATGTACCACATGACTGTGGTGTTGTCTGTCCTTATCATTAACTGGCCTTCTTTGAGGAATGGTCTGAAATTCTGGATTGCTAGTTTTACTGCCAGCATTTCTTTTTGATTTATGTGCAGGTGCAGCTGGTCTGGAGTCCATAATCCTTGTATGCATTTGTCCAGCATGTGTGCCCCAACCTAGGTCTGAGGCGTCCGTTGTGATGGTTTGGCTTGCTTGAAAGTTGTGGAAGGGCAAGCCTGGGTTTGACTGGCATGCTTGAGCCCACCATAGGAACTCTTGTTTCAGGCATGGGATTAGTGGTATTTCGATTTCTAAGCTGTGCCTGTGTTGAGACCATAAATTCTTTAGGTACCACTGTAGCTTTCTCATATGCAGTCTGGCATGGGGGACCAGGATTATGCATGATGCCATGAAGCCCAAGGCCTGCAGTACTTTACTTGCTGTTAGTTTGTTCTGCTTTGTTAATGCCAAGAAGTAAAGAGGGAGTTGTTCTTGTTTTTCTGCAGTTAGGAATGCCATCTGTTTTACTGTGTCCAATTCCGCACCCAAGAATGTTCTTGTTTGGGATGGTATCAGTCTTGACTTTTTTAAATTGACTGTGTATCCCAGGGCTTGTAGTAAGCAAATGACTCTTTGTAAGTCTTTTGTCAGCTTGCTTTTGTTGTCCGCTTGTATCAGGCAGTCGTCCAGGTATGGATAAATTTGGATTCCTCTAGCCTGCAATGAGCGATTACTGATGCCAGGCATTTTGTGAATACTCTGGGTGCAGTAGATAAGCCAAAGGGCAATGCTGAGAATTGATAATGCTCTGATCCTGCAAGAAATCTGAGGTATCTTCTGCAATTTGGTCGTATGGGGACGTGCAGGTATGCCTCCTTGAGATCTAGAGTTACCAGCCAACACTCCTTGCCCAGCATGGGAAGAAGTTGCTGTAGGGTCAGCATTTTGAATTTTGGAACAATGATGAATGTGTTTAAGCGGACAGGTCGAGAATAGGTCTCCAACTTTTCTCTTTTCTTGGTACTAGGAAGAGTCTGGAGTAGAATCCTTTGCCCTGTTCTGTAGGTGGTACCCTTTCCACAGCTCTCATCTTTGTTAATTGAGCTATCTGTTTTAGAGCTTCTGTTTTTGGTTTGGAGGTAGGTTTGGCATTCCTCTTTTTCTGGTAAGGTGTGGAAATGAAACCTGTAGCCTTGGTCTATAGTTTGCAAAATCCACTTGTCTCTTGTGATATAGTGCCAATTTTTGAAAATAAGGCTAACTTTCCGCCTATGGGTGCTGCTATTTGTTCCCTGGTAGGCGGTGTCAGAGCCAAGTCACTGTGATTGTCCTGTTGCAGTGGTAGTGGTTGTGTCTGTGCCTCGTTGGTTATTGCCTTGCCACTGGCGTCCTCTGTAGGCACCTCCTCTGGATTGATTTCTGCCTCTGGAACGTCTATTCCTGCCTCTCTGAGATTTAGAGGAGTCTGGAAAGGACCAATTTTGGAAGGCCAGTTCCTGCTAAACCTTGGGGCTGAACCTGTAAGAAATCTTTAACTGTTTGTACAGATTTTGCCTTCTCTTCCATTTTCTTCATTACTTGCTGGGCAGGAGAACCAAATAGACTGACCTTATCCATAGGAGCATCTAATAGCTTTGCTTTAACATGATCCGCAAGACCTGTTCTTTCAACCATGCATGCCTTCTTATAACTGTGCCAGTCATGGCTGATCTAAATGAAGCCTCCAGTGCATCATAGCCACATTTTAAAGAATGGTTACTAACCTGCTGAATGTTATTCACCATTTCTAAAACATATTTCTTATCTAAGGAATCATCAGAGGACAGTTTCTTAGTTAACTGATCAAGCATAAACTCTTGGTATTGGATCATATGAAACTGACAGTTCAAAGCTCTAGCTGAGAGAGTAGCAGAGGTGTAAACTTTTTTACCCCATCTCTAAGGACCTGGATTCCCTTTCAGAAGGGAGAGGGTTTTTGCTGAGGTCGGCTACTGCCTTAGGCCCCTGGGAGATAGTCTCAGGATCTGCAAGGGGAGCCTTGTATAGGTGGTGATGAGTGTCCGGTACCCTGTAAAACCTATAGGGCTTGGCAGGGGCTGGAGGTAAAGTATCAGGAGCAGTGCAAACATCATTAAATGCATCATCCACAACAGGAAAAACTGGAGGTATAGCTAAGGGCCTATGTTGCGGTAAATGTAGAAAGGTCCTAAGCCTTTTTCTTGAATCAGAGGAATCTTGTCCCTGCCATTGGAATTGCTCTCTCATGGCATGTAAGGTTTCCCCAAAGGAAAATTCCTCTGGTGGAGAGGCAGAAGGAATAGATTCTTCAGCATCGGAATCTTCATAAGTAGAAAAAGGAGCCTCTGGATGGTCTGTATTGTCTGAATCATCAGAAGAATCATCTGAGGACACTGGCTCAGGGGGCTCTGCTCTAGGTCTCTTTTCTGGAGGCTGAGAGGCCCTGTCTGGGTGAGATTGGGACCCCCTTATTAAAGAGATGAGATCCTCTGCCAGAGTAAGCATTTGAGAACTGGAACTGGGCCTGTGTGAGGGGGGCTTAATAGGCACAGATTTAGCAGATTTGGCTGCTTTAGCCCTGGCAAAGGCCTTAATAGACATGGCTGCAGGAGGCCTAGCAGCACCACGTGCTGGGGTAGAGACATCCAAAGGGATGGTGTCCGATAATTCTAGAGGAACCACATTAATAGGCAAAACTTCAGAGGCCGATTCAACTAGGGTAGCAGGAGCCTCGGTAGTAGTCATGGATTCGGCTGAAGATTGACCCGTTTGCTCTGTTTCGGCCGAAACCGAGACACTCACGGTTTGCTTAACCGTGGTTTCGGCCGAAACCGCGGACCGCGAGTGTCGGTCTTTTTCTTTGCGTTTCTTAACAATTTGAAAAGTCGGAGGATCCGACGGCATAATGTACGCAAAATCTGAGCCGAAAAACTGTTCAGCAAACTCCGACCGACACCTAAGCGTTCGTCGGTTGAAAGAAGCACAGGCTAAACAGGCTGCTACGTCGTGGTCTGGGCCTAAACAAGGTAAGCAGTAAGAGTGGAAATCTTTATGAGGTATTTGTTTCCCACAAGTTAAACAGTTATTCACTTTTTCTGACATCGGCTGAGGCAAGAAAGAGTCCCCAACGGGTACTTAGCTTTAGAAGTCTTCGAAGTAGTATTCGGTAGTAGTAATCTCTGGATCTGACCGACCGGCACTTGCGAACAGCTTCTGCTTCGGGTGCCACGCGGCAAGAAAGACTGAGGAAAATGGCGTCGGCTGATGCCTTTATACCCAAAGACCAGCAGAGATGACGTCGGGTGAAGTGCGACACCAGCCGAGGCCAGACCCAGACTTTGGAATCCGGCCGACCGAAGGGCTGCCTGACGACAGGACAACCCATTTGTTAGGACTGCAGATGCATCCTTGAAGGACATCACAGGAGTAAGATTTATGCCTCTCAACTAGCCAGACTGTAACACTACACAGCTGAGACCTGGTATTCACAATCCTACAGAATGCAGAGAGGCACACAGACACTCAGCACACTATGTTTATTTTTAAACCTCTTTACTGAATTATCACTTGTGACATAGGTATAGGTCTCTCTGGGCCATCAATGTTCTGTTAATGTGTTCAGATATTTACCTTCCTTTCACAAAACCAGAATGATCCATATCTATCAATTTTGGCATTACTTTTGCCATTCTTTTAGCCATTATAGACATGAACACTTTATAATTATGGTTTAGTGTTGAAATAGCCCTGTATGACCTGGATCTTATAGATCTTTACCCTCTCTACAGCTACCACCGCTTTCTTCCAGGATGTTGGTACTTCTCGTCCTCTTAAACTACTGTTAAACAAAACCTTCCAGAGCTTTATCAGTTTTTCCCTCCTAGCTTCCAAACTTCCACAGGAATACCATCTATTCCTGGGGACTTTCCTGTAGCTTGGTTACACCTCACAATTTTTATCTCATTTCCTCGTTAGTAATTGAGCCTCATCTACCTCTAACTTCTGCATATTTAATTTCATAAACATTTCCATTTGTATCTTTTCTTGATTTCCAATTTCCAAAATATTTCTAATACCTCTACAGGATTTCGTTACCTTCATTGTTATAGGCTTCCTAAGCTTGGTGACAGCCCTTTCTACTTTCTGTTGCCTGAGCCTCATCTACCTCTAACTTCGGCATATTTAATTTCATAAACATTTCCATTTGTATCTTTTCTCGATTTCCAATTTCCAAAATATTTCTAATACCTCTACAGGATTTCGTTACCTTCATTGTTATAGGCTTCCTAAGTTTGGTGACAGCCCTTTCTACTTTCTGTTGCCTGAGTCATTGGGCTAAACGTTTTTGTGCTCTAGAGTTATCAATAACATTTAACAGCAATCTTTCTAATATTGTGCATATTATCGTGGTAATCCCTTATTTTCTGCTTAGCATTCTGCAGTTGATCCTCCTCTTGTTCTGTGAGACTCCCCTGTTCTTCAATACTTTAATATTTGTTAGTCAGTCTAAATAATTCTTGTTACTGCTTAACCATAGCTCCCTTTCTTTCATTTCCACCTTATTTTTAAACTCCAACTTAACTTTATCTGAACTCCCTAGCTGTATTTTTAGAAGTAATTTCTATCCTCTCTAATAGCTCCTAAATAATCTCCACTACCCATTCCTTAAATTCCTCTCTTTTCAACGGAGCGGTGGAAAAGCGCCAGTGTCTCATTTTTATTTCATTACTTTGTTTTTATTTTAGTTATTATTGGTGTATGATCTGAAATAGTTATTGGGTGCATGTCAAGACCTTCAATTAAATGCACATGCTCCTGTGAAATGTAAATTCTGTCTAGCCTAGCCCAGTTTTTACATCTTGGGGAATAACATGCAACTTCACTCCGAACTCCTATTACTGATTTCACATCTTCCATGTCAAATATCTTCATAAATTTCTTCAAAAATCTACCTTTTTTGTTATACTTTCCCTTCTGGGCCCCCCAGACACATCTTCACTGCTGCAAATCAAATTCCAGTTCCCACCCGATAAGTAATATTCCTTTCTGAAAACTGATTATTTCTCCCAGAATTTTCTTAAGCAGTTTTAGGTGGAATATAAATACATGCCAGTAGCCCCTTAGCACTACAAATCTGCCATTGTTAGCTTTTTATCCTCTTCTATCACCACTGGGGCACCTCTTACAATTAATATAAGCACTCTTTTCTTTTGTCCCAGATATTCTGTTGAATAACCATCCTGAAAACCTTTATCAAATTCACATGTTCAGTTCTTTCCAAGTTTGTTTCTTGCAACATAGCTGTTTGCACTCTACATTTTAAATATAGTTCACTTTTTCCTTTTTTGTATTTATCTGTGATACCATTGACATTTAAAGACATTACAGAAAGCATCAGTGTATAAAAAAGTTATTATTCCCACCTTTTATGTATAACACCTTTTTTGTTAAATGTCTAATTCCAGCTTTTGTGTTACATGCATACACTGACAGGTTGAACTTTTATATAGTTGTTTCTTGTCATATCCATTTGAGCCTATGTCACATCTTACAAAACTTTTTGTTTTATTGAAAGCCCTCAAACAAAAAACATACAAACTCCCAAAATCCTCCTAAAACCTATTAACTTAATACTAACACACAAAACTATGTACATCTTCAAATATTGAAGTTATACCCTCCTAATAGGAACAAATGTCCCAAACTACTCTGCAAACGATGTTATGGATGCTGGTGTTTGGTACCACAATTTTCAGACATATCTGTGTTTGCATGAATAGCACACCGCAACACAAAGCACACAATGTATTAAGGCCTCTTGTGATCAGACATTTTGATCTCCATGTTGCATTTCTGAAGACCCAAGACAGCATAGCAGGGAATGGATAATTAAGCTATGTGAGAGATGCACTTACCTAATTAACAATGTGTTCCCAGCCTTTTTGTGCACCTCCTTCTAGGGAAAGGGTTGGCATAATGGTGAAGGTCTTTACCTCACAGATGTAAGGTACATGATTTGATTCTGACCTCTAGTTGTTGGCTAGGTTTGTAATAGTCTGCAGACTGACAACCTAGTATTTACCTATGAACCTATGAATTGCAATTGACAAAGAATTACCATTTAATAGGCATGATGGGATAAGCTTGGATCTTTACCATAATATGACAATCATCTGTTTTGGTATGAGCTCCCAGTAGCAGGAGCTTTGTAGGAATGCTGTGTGGTGTGGGATAAGGTGTGGTTGTGCTAGCAGGGTTCTTTACACCAATTAGAACTCCACTGTCTGTTGGTTATTTCCTGTGGTGCAGCGGTTAGTGCTGTCATCTCACAGCAAGAGGTTCTCCCATTTGATTCTCGGCTGGAGCGCCTTCTCTGTGGAGTCTGCATGTCCTCCCTGCGGTTGAGTGATGCTAAAGACATGCAGGTAGGTGTGAGTGTGAATGGGCGTGCCTTCATTGAAGGTTGGGCATCGGGCTGGCAACTCTGCACCGTAAAAAATCCACTGCCAATCATGAGCGGACTGGAGTTCCGCTGTGGCGACCCCTAACCGGGAAAAGCCAAAAGACTAATTAATTTAGTGTTGATATGCTGCTCAGTTTAGTAAGAAACTGAAAAAAAACAGGTCTAAAAGACAATGGACATCTCATGGGACTCAGCACAGAATTCATAGAAAAATGAGAGCATATTTTTTTTTAACAATAATAAAAGCACAGTACATTCCTGTGATAAACAGAAAAAGCAAGTGCAATTTCTCTACACAAGAGGAAGCAAGACAGAAATTTCTTGAAAAGAAAGCTACTGTATGATATATGGAACCCTGTGAGGCACAACAGTGAAGGCAGCATGATGACCATGCCAAACAAATTTAAGGGAGATCTCTGTCTGGGTAATAACAGCATTACAACAGAAAGGGATGGCAAATACAACCTATAAGTCTCTAGTATTTGCACATAAAAAGTTACTAAACTAATCAGTCAGGCTAGGAGTAAGTCCTAGGGTAACAACATAAGTGGAAAATGACAAGATAATGAGGCACAGTATAATAATACATGGGGTGCACTCAGATGAAAAGAATGTAATTGGTGGAAATCAAAGGTAGCAGAACTACAGCAAGACCTTTCCTTTTTTTCTTGGTGTTTTTTCCTTGTTGCCTACTGATCCTTGATTTACCTTGTAAACCTAGTGGTATCTAGCACAAAGAGGGGAAGTTTTTCCTGACAGCCATATTTTTTTTACCTCACCTTTCTGCCGTATTTCCCAATGGCAGTTTAGATACACAAAATGTCCGCAATTCAGGCTCCTTCACTATGTATGATTCCACACATGGCTAGTGCCTGCTGCAGTTTGTGAACCTGCTGACTAGTGGGTGCTCATTCTCTGCCTCTCTGTTGCATTTGATAGTACAGCTGGTCTCAGCTACACGTTAGTCTTGCAGTGGACAGTACTGCCCATACCCCCACCCGCAGACAGGCAAGCCAATGACAGTCTCTTGTTCCTCCCCTCTCGCTGGCCAACTACTTCTGAACCCAGGTCACAAGTAAACCCAGATAATATCCATCACAGTCAGGGCTTTAGCCATGTGAGTCATGGAGTTTGTTCTGCAGACAGGTTTTTTTTTTTCAATATCGGATGATCTTGCAAGGAGAAAAAGTCTGTCTTTTTGTGACAACAAAGTTATTTAAGGGATAGATAAAAACTGAATGCGAAGAAAATGTGTTCTTATGAGCCTGAACGTTACATACAGTGTCAATTGCAAATGACACTGACCTTGCTACTTTCACATTTTACAAACTGACAGCCATTTGTAGTTTAAAAAAAAAACTTTGTTCTTTCCAATTATCATCCAGCCAGTCAATGCTCATCACTCTGAACATCCCTGTATGCCTGTGATGACAATGGATAATGTACACAATTCTCACGGTGGCTTCATTCCAATGTCTACTGTAAATACTTTAAAAAGTCAGCTACTGCAGACAAAAATAGCAAAAGGTTAAAAAGTAATTATGTCAATTTGGTAGCATATGTCATACGGCAGCCATTGATTCTTCTTTGTCTTATACACTGCTACGAAAAGCCATGGAATGACTTATCATGGCATTAATCAATCAGGACACAGGGTATCCGCAGACACCACACCTGTCCCATGGCAGGTCATGTTTATTCAACCTGGTGGACTTTCTTGAAAACGTCACCAAAGCAATGGATGAAGATAAAACAGTGCACTTCGCATACCTCAACTAGGCCAACACTTCTGACACAGCCTCCTATTCAGCCATAGCAGAAATCCTAAATAAACTGAGAATAAATCCTCATGTCACCTGCTGGATTGCTAACTTACTCACAGATGGAATCATGAAATCAGAAAGGGAAGTTCTCTCACTAAGAGACCAGACACCAGTGGAGTCCCCCGAGGTTCTGTGCTAGGACCTCTCCTCCTTGGTGTCTGCTTCTCTGAAGTAAAAGCCAATATCAAAGGGCTTTGGCTGACTAGGTTTGGAGATGACTGCTAGCTAACAGCAGTCATTGAATCCGCAAATGACTTAGCTGTCCTGCAGGAAGGTTTGTCCTAAATAAATAAATGGTACCAGAAACATGGACTGAAACTAAATGTAAAACAATGCATTATCATTTCCTTTGGAAAACCATCTACTGCGGGGAACTACAACACTGATAATACAACCTCCAAGAGTTAACCCAGTTCTTCAGGAGTTGGGAACATTTGAGGTCAGTCGCCATACTTTCAACCAACATGTGTCCATTGTCATAAGAAATTCCTTCTATGCTACATAGCATATAAACAAAGGGATTGTGTCTAGATGTAGGGTTGTCACTGCTCCCCTTTACTCAGCCCTCATTAGGCCAGTCATTCAGTATAATGCCCTGTTTGGCATGTATCTGTCCAGACACATGAAACAACTGGAATAGCCACAGAGATACCTTACTAAAAGGATACAAGGTGTAAACAATGTATCCTGCATGGACTGAATCAAAGCCCATGGAGGTATAATCTGTATCCTACAGACTGTTAAAAGGTGACCCAAGTCTGGCATACAAGGCATCCTCTGACTCAATACTGATGGATTTGCTACATATAAGTAAGTCAAATGCCATTAGAAATACTCTGTCTACGGATTTAAACCTCTTCTGCAACATCAATGGAACGATTTAGAGGGGCAGTGCTCTTGAACAGACCCCCCATCCACATAAAACAAAGCTCATCTCTGTCCACATAAAAGCACAAAACCACAAACAGAGGTCTAAGTCCACGAAAGGTAACAAAAAGTTTATTCACAAACAGAATGAGCGTTTCGTCTCGAGTACAAGACTTCATCAGATCTTATATATCATATAGCACAACTTGGATCTAAGGATGGGAAACAGAACATTTAAGCCAGAATTGTTCCCTGTACTACTAATGGACAGAGGCAGCTCTGCTCAAATTATCTATGGTATGATTCCAGCTATTCTCACTAGGGGTAATATATAATCATCGACCATGGGATAGATGGTTAAGGCCAATCTAACACAAAAATGGGATAGGTTAATTCAAGCACCAAAAGGGAAATTGGCTAGGCTTAAAATGGTCAGCAAAGGCAGCTAGCCTAGTACTTACCTATGAAAAGAATACCACACAGAGACAAGCTTACCTAAATCAAGTTCAGCATATTTTGATTAATTATGTGATCTAAACATATACAAATTAATTATAAGATTTAACAATATGCTACTGCATGATTACACTATGAAAGAAATATTTCTCTTCCTAATCTGCTGTCTTATAAGTGACAGAATATCTAAGTATAAAATTGTATAGCTTTCTGTCTTACAGTACTAAGAGACATGGGTCATAATTTCTGGGATTTACCACAAAATGCTTCAGTTTGTTGGCACCTTTTTTTATCCTTGCAAATATGGGTTAAGTTGCATCTTAGAAGCCATTAATTCCATGCTAACATGCTCGTCTCTTGCAGTTCTTACTTCCAAAAACTGTCTCGCAGACAAATACACGTCAAATAACACCATGGCATTGGTGCTACTGCATGACACGTCATCCGCAACTCTTGTTGTGCAACAAACGTGCCTACGATGTTGTATAAACAGTAAGTCAGCCTTCCGGACTTTCACAGCCTGGCTGTGATGTTACCACAAGATTAATTAGTAACATTTTTAAAGTTCTGCAAGATGATGTGGGACTGTTCCCTTGTACATAAACATTAACATTATACTGAATAAGTACTATTTAAGTACATGAAACCAGAGCTGTGATGGTTCCATTAACTTGCTTTGTGAATGGCAAACAACTACACCTACAGGGATGTATATACATACCCAGTGAGAACTTGCGTACACACTCACTAACCACTTATAACCAAGATATGGTTTGTAGTGTGGACCAAACAGACAGGAAACCATCAATCAAAATGTAGTGTGTGGTGCTGATAGCACTTAACCATTACATATTTGATTTTATTTTTGAAAATGCTTAACTATTAAATATTTGTTTTTATTTTCCAGTGGTTTCCATTTGTTTGGTGTGTATACACACACACACACACACACACACACACACACACACACACACACACACACACACACACACACACACTACTGCCAAATGCATTATACTTCTTCTATTTTAGCTCTAGAAGACAAATATTAGTTTAAGAATCTATATTTTATTACACTCAAAAATATACCTACAGGTAAGCATAATGCACTAGTATTTCCATGTTGATGGCACATATAAGGAGTTGTATTTTTTTAATAGTACATTGAAGAATATTAAAAATGTTGGACAGTTCACATTTGCACTGTTTGATAAAGGAGCATATGCAAATACCTCTCAGTCAAATGTACCACATATCAAGAGCGCATCTATTTGACCATAACACTATTTGTAAAGGGGAGCTGGCATCCCCTTAACACCTACCTAGTTCATATGGTGGTTAAGGGGTGCCACCATCCTTACAAACAATATTACAGGAGATAGTTTCTGATAATGTAAATTACTATGAAACACTATTTTAACAAATAAACTATAAATATTATTAAAATGTCTCAACCAATAAAAGACTGACAATTGATGAGTAACAATTATGTACCAGCACTGAATTTCTTACTTATATTAAAATCATAATACAGTCTATTACTAGCAGTCACCATATTTTGATGCATTTTCAATTAAAACAGTTTTTTTTTCAGTCCATTCTACAATTATCCTCTCACAGATTTAGTCTTGGACTGGTCTTCCTCCGGCACTCCGGGTACCTTCACTGTAACTTTGTTGGCCTTGGAGCCAAAGTTTAAGTGGTTTCAGTAATTCATGAGGTCAACTGATCCCCAAAATAAAGTTATGCATATGGCATTAAAATCTCTGACTACTGGGGTACGGTCCTGGCCACTCACCTCTTCCTGTGGTTTGGTACAGGTTGTTCATACCTTTAAGAATACAGCATCTGTAATCTAGCCTTTCTAAGGTATAGTAATGATCATCTGTCATTCCTGGAGTACAGATATGATCATCCTTCTCCCTCAGAATATTGCACTGGTCATGTATCTTTCTTGGTTACAGCACAAATCATCCTTTTATATGAAGCCCATACACTGGACAACAAAAGATTACTCCTCATTTCCCTTTGGATACTGCCATTTGTCAATGGAACCATTTGGCTATGGTGGAGTAAAGAAAACCCAATCACAGCTCACTGTTTATTTTTGAGTAGAAAACACTGAAATGATGCAAGAAGATGATAAATAAGACCACAGTTGTTGGAAAAAACACCTTTATGAATAGTAGCAAAGCTTTTGGGTTA
>NC_056744.1:1630347570-1630410070 GCF_019279795.1 Protopterus annectens | reverse complement strand
AAAATCCCAAGCAGGGGCCATTAGTTTTCTTGGGGGCTTCTTATGTAAATCCCCTTTCAGGATCATTCTGACATGAGACTTCATTGAAAGAGAAGGATACATGGGCAGACATGCTGAAATGTCCAATAAATGAACCTTGACAGAGGAATAAGAAAGAACATAGGACAGTAACTCACAAAAATATTGTAAATCCAGAGAACAACTAGCCCTGGATTTGCTAATGGATGGTTTTCTAGTAGCAGGCGTTCTTGCCTCCATTGGTACCTGCTGGACGTCCTCAGTAAACAGGTGTCTAACTGAAGATGACTGATGTCAGGGTGTAAAAAACACTCCTGCTCTTGTGTGAGTAGATCTAGTCAGTGAGGAAACTTATGATAATTTCCCCTGGCCATTTCCAAAAGAAGGGAGAACCATGGCTGCCTGGGCCAGAAGGAAGTCACCACAATGATCTTGGGGGATTCCTCCTGAAACTAGATAGTCATGGAAAGGGTGGAAAGTCATACAGCAACATTCTGGTACAAGGAAAAGAAAATAACTCTGTTTTCCAGGCCTTCTTGCATGAAGTCCTGGAAAAGAATCTTGCCAGTTGATTATTCAGAGAGAAGGCAAAGAGGTCTACTTGAACTCCCACAGATGGATCAAATCTCGAAAGGCCTCCTTAACCTAGTTTCCATTCCTGAGGGTTTGCCCTGGTCTTGCTCAGCTTATCTTCCACACAATTTTGCTCTGATGGAATGTAGGATGCTTGCAGAGTGAGATTGTGCTGTGAAACTATATCCCAGGCTAACACGGCTAGTCTGCAAAGGAAGTACAAGCTGATTTCCCCTTGCTTGATGATGTACCACATGACTGTGGTATTGTCTGTAACCACTTGAAGAGGTCCTGAGGACCAAAGATATTTCAAACAGTTGAGTGCCTTGATCAGGGTACCATGTCCTTGATATTTATGTGCTTGCATCTCTCCTTGGTGCCCCCCCCCCCCACACACACACACACGTTTATCCCTCCTGAAACAGGGAGAATCAGACACTGAGCTTTTCTCAGTCTGAATCAGAACTCTGAGGAAAAAAAATATATATCCATCCCTGCATCTTCCTGTTCAAATTCCTAATCTTGATCCTCTTCAGAAAAAGAGGAATACCTCTTTCTTTTACCAGAAACTACTTTACAAAAGGATCGATAACCTGAATTAAACCCTGAGCTGGTTCCAGTAAACTACTGCTATCCAAAGAAGTTTGAGAAGTAGATAAATGCTTGATTTTCTGTTTCCTTTTGATAAGAAAAGTACAGTTGTGTACCTACCATAAATGTAGATGTTAGAGGGTATTCACTGTTGCAGTCATTACACTTGGGTTATCCTGCTGGCAAGCAACCCGCAGTCGGCCTGAATTCCAAAGTCCTGGACCAGCTTCGGTTGTTGTCGCCTCTTCCCTGACGTCAGTGCGCCAGGGGTACAAAAGATGCAGCAGACGCCATTTTCTTCAGTTTTTCTTGCCCCAGATGTCAGGTGCCCCCAAAAAGGTAGGCTAAAAAATTCTGATTATAAAAAAGCATGCACATAACCTTCATCTACAAGCAAATACACCACATAGGTTATATAGAATAGAGAAGTACCGATAAGTCCCAGCAATGAAAGGGGGATGGTGGGAGGGTAACCTGGACTGCAATAGTGAATACACTCGAACATCTACACTTATGGTAGGTACACAACTGTACTATGTTCATCGTGTTTCACTGTTGCAGTCATTACACTTGGGTTGAATCCCAACGCTGAGGTTGGCTGGCTGGGCCTAAATAGAATTAGGAGTGGCTATGAGGCCCTGCAGAACTGCAGTGGCAAAGCCTGCTCTGGATTTAGAGTAAAGAGGTAAGTGGTAGTGCTTTGTAAAAGTGTGCACTGAAGTCCAGGTTGCAGCCTCCAAAATGTCCATGGTTGGTACTCCTCTGAGGAAGGCTGCTGAAGTGGCTGCTGCTCTGGTAGAATGTGGCCTAATGCCCTTAGGCACTGATTTGCCATGTTGTGAATAGCAGAAATGAATGCAGTGGCCTATCCATTTTGAAATAGTCTGCTTTGAGATCGCCTTTCCTTGTGATCCTGCAGCATATGCCACTAAAAGTTGCTCAGTCTTTCTGAAAGCTTTAGTTTTGTCCAAGCAGAAGCGTAGCTGTCTGTGTATGTCCAAAGAATGCAGAAGTCTCTCCCCTTTATTCTGTGGGTTTGGATAAAAAGTAGGCAAATGAATGGTTTAAAGAGCCACACCGGACACTACCTTAGGCATAAATGTTGGGTTTGTCCTTAGAGAAACCCTGTCCGGATGAAAGATAATAAAAGGTTCCACAGCCATTAATGCCTGTAACTCTAAGACTCTTCTTGCTGAAGTTATTGCTAGGAGCAGGGCTGTTTTCCATGATAAGAATTTAATATCAGCTGTATTGGCTGGCTCAAAAGGAGGCAGTGGGAGTTTTTCCAAGACAAAATTGAGGTCCCATGCAGCTATTGGTGCTCTCCTTGGAGGTCTTATGTTTTTGGCCTCCCTGAGGAACTGCCTAAGCAATGGATGTGAAAAAAGTGGTGGTTCTGTATTGTAATGAGCTGAAATGGCAGAGGCATGGATCTTAACTGATGAGAAGGATAGGCCTTTGTCCAGCATCTCAGTCAAATATTGTAAAATCTGAGGAATATCTGGTACAAGCATGCCAATTCCTTGCACCTGGTTCCAAGCACAGAATCCCTTCCATTTTTCTGCATAAGATTTCCTGGTGCTGGACCTCCTGGCCTCCAAAATAACATCCATAACCGCTTTAGAGAGAGGTGTATTCTGAACGGTTACAGTATCCGCCATGCAGCTAGATTTAGGGTTCTGAGTTGGCTGTGCAGGATCTGATTGTTTTGTTGGGTCAGTAAATGAGGAATTTGAGGCAATGTCCAGGCTGGGCCTTGGAACAAGCTCCTTAGGATTGGGTACCAGTGTTGGCATGGCCAATCTGGGGCAATTAGTATCATTTGTGGCTTCTCTTGTCTGACCTTTAGGAGTACCCTTGGGAGGAGAGGCACTGGAGGAAAGGCATATACTGTAAGGTTGTTCCAGCTGAATGACAAGGCATCCACTTTCCATGCTTGTTTGTGATAAGTCCTTGTGCAGAATCTCTGAAGTTGGCAGTTGCGAGGGGAGGCAAAAAGATCTATGCCTGGCCATCCCCATTTCCTTGTCATCATGCTGAAGATTTGTGGATCTAGTTTCCACTCGTGAGGATTCATGAGGTTTCTGCTTAGTTCGTCTGCCAGAGTATTTGTTTTTCCTGGCAGAAATTGTGCTTGCAGGTGTACTTGGTAGGTCAATGCTGTGTTCCACAAAATCATGGCTTGTCTGCAGAGGGGGTAGGAATGAGTGCCCCCTGCTTCTTTATGTACCACATAACTGTGGTGTTGTCCATCTATCAGCAGCTGTCCTGGATGAAGTAGGTCCTTGAAGGCTGTCAGGGCATTTTGTACAGCTAGCATCTCTTTTTGATTGATGTGAAGATGCCTTTGGCTTGGGGGCCATGTGCCCTGAATACATTTTCCTGCCATGTGGGCCCCCCAGGCATAATCTGATGCATCTGTTGTTAGTGTTTGCCTGGTTGTGGGTAAAGCGAATGGCTGTCCCTTGTTGTGGTCATAGGCCTGTGCCCACCATCAAAACTCCTGTTCAGGCAGAGAATGAGTGAAATTAATGATTACAGGCTGTGGCAATGTTGAGTCCAAACACTTTTTAGATACCACTGTAGTTTCCTCATATGCAGTCTTGCATATGGAATTAGCAGAATGCAGGAGGCCATGTAGCCCAGAGCCTGCAGAAATTTTCTTGCAGATAACTGGGTCTTTGTTGCCATGCTTTCGAAGTAAGAAGTCAGTTGTCTGTTTGTCTGGCATGAGATAAGCCATCTGGGCAGTTGTATTTAAGTTGCACCCAGGAATATTATCTCAAGAGGGTACTAGTTTTGATTTCTTTTTGTTTACTGTGTACCCTAGGCAAATTAGTAATCTTTTTACAAACGCCAGATGTTTTAGTAGAATGTCTTTGGTCTCTGCTTGAATAAGGCAGTCGTCCAAGTAGGGATATATTTGAATTCCTCTTTGTCTGCAAAATGCAATTACTGGTGCCAGGCATTTTGTGAAGACCCTGGGCACAGTAAATAAGCCAAAGGGCAGTGCAGAGAATTGGTAGTGCATTGAGCCAGCTATGCATCTGAGGCATCTTCTGCAAGATTGTCTGACTGGGACATGCAGGTATGCCTCTTTGAGGTGCAAAGTTACAAGCCAAGCCTTTTCGCCCAGCATGGGCAGAAGCTGTTGCAGAGTCAACATTTTGAATTTTGGTACGTCCAGAAAAGTACTTAGAATAGACAGGTCCAGAACTGGTCTCCATGCTTTGTCCTTTCTTGGCACTAAGAAAAGTCTTGAGTAAAATCCTTGTCCCTGCTCCTGTTGTGGCACAGGCTGAATGGCCTTCATGTCCATGAGGGATGTTACTTGTTTTTGTGCCTCTGCCCATTGATTGTGTGGCAGGTCTGGCATACCTTTTGTCTTTGGAAGGGTGTGAAAGTGGAACCTGTAGCCCTGAGAGACTATGTTTTGGACCCATTTGTCCTGGGTGATCGTGTGCCAATTTTGTAGAAAAAGTGCTAGCTTTCCCCCTAAGGGTGCTGCCAAGAGAAAAATGCTTGGCATTGCCAGAGGGAAGTCACTGGGACTGTTTCCTATATGGCTGTGATTTGTCTTCTCTGCTTTTGGAGGTAGAAGCACCCCATTATTTGGGCCTGTATGAGCCCTGGGGCTGTTGTCTGCCTCTAGGGCATCTGTATTGGCCTCTTTGTGGCCTGTCTGACACGGGAAAGGACCAATTCTTAGAAGGACAGTTCCTGCTAAATCTGGGTGGCTGTACCTGTAAGAAATCCTTCACTGTCTGCATAGATTTAGCTTTATTCTCCATTTTCTTCAACACCTCTTCTGCCTTAACACCAAACAAAGTATACTGCTATAATGGAGCATCCAATAATTTTGCTTTAACATGATCAGGTGGAGTCTGTTCCTTTAACCAAGTATGCCTTCTAATAACAAAACCTGTTACAGCGGCCCTGCAAGAGGCCTCCAGTGAATCATAACCACATTGCAAAGTATGTTTTCCCACTTGTTCAGCTGCATGCAATAAATCTTGCAATTCCTTGCTCTCAGAACATTCAGAATTTGTCAACATTTTCTGTTTTAACAGAGACATTAAGTACTGCTGATATTTAAGCATAAAGCCCTTACAGCCAAGGTAGCAGAAGTGTAGACATTTTTCCCCCATCTGTCCAGTGCCCTAGAATCTCTATCTGAGGGGACAGGATTTTTAGCAGTAGCAGCCTTGACCCCTTTGGGACCCTGAGAAATAGTTTCTGGGTCAGCAGCAGGGTTTTTATATAGAAATTTATGAGAATCTGGAACCCTGTAGTATCTGTCTGGCTTAACAGGTGCAGGAGGTAAAGAGTCGAGACAGGCCGGACTTTGAAAATACATCATCTACAATGTCTAGAACAGGTGGAATAGCAAGAGGTCTGTGCTGAGATAGTAGAAGAAAGTCTCTAAGCCTTTTCTTAGAATCTGAATAATCTTGGCTCTCCCAGTGGAAATGCTCCCTCATGGTATGCAGGGTTTCCCCAAATGAGTAATCCTCAGGAGGAGAAGCTGAAGGAATAGATTCTTCAGCATCAGAATCCTCATAGGGAGGAATAGAGTATCCCTGTTCTGAAGAGGAGTCAAGAGGAAATGGAAACCTGATCAGAGGAATCATATTCAGTATCTTGCCTAGGCCTCTTATCAGGAGGGGGATGGGAACCCCTGATCAAAGTAATTAGGTCTTAGGCCATTTTGAGCACCTGTTTCTTAGTTATGTCCTGGAGAATGCTGTACTTGTTTCCTTGTCTTTAAAACTGTTTTAGTCTTTGTCTTGGATGCTGAAGTTGGCTTGATATAAAGCTGTGTAGGTCTGAAAACACCCTCAGAAGCCGATGCCTGCTCAGCAGCTCTGGACCTATCTGAGGGATTAGTTTCCAAAGGCTCAATACCTTGAGTATCCAGAGGCCTAGTTGTCTCCACGTGGGAGTCAGAGGCGGCCTTTGGCTCTGAGGTAGCGGGTGTCAGGGACTGCGAAAGCGCCTCCCTGAGCACCAGCGAACCAGCGACTGGCCTAGAAGAGGCTTTGTCATCGGTTTTGGACCTCGGATGCCTGTCCTTTTCTTTCTCCTTGCGCTTTTTATGAATTTCGGTTGTTCCGACAGCATTATATAGTTAAACCTTCGGCCAAAGTAATGAAAAGCAAAATCGTACAGAAGCTTAATAGTGCGTTGGTTAAATCTAGCACAAAACCGACAACTAGCAATGTCGTGGTCAGGGCCTAGGCAAGGAATACAGTAAGAATGAAAATCCTTATGAGGTATTTGCTTCCCACAAGAAATACAATTATTAGCTTTTTCTGACATCGGTCTGGAGCAAGAAAAAAAGTTTCCACAATGGGGTACTTAGCTTTATAGAAGACTTCGGATATGAAATTCAAATTCAAAAATCTCAGGAGTCGGACGACCAGCACTTGCTAACTGCTTTTGCTTCGGGCACCGCGCGGCAAGAAAGACTGAAGAAAATGGCATCTGCTGCATCTTTTACACCCCTGGCGTTCTGACGTCAGGGAAGAGGTGACAGCAACCGACGCCGGACCAGGACTTTGGAATTCAGGCCGACTGTGGGTAGCCTGCCAGCAGGATAACCCAAATGTAATGACTGCAACAGTGAAACATGATGAACATCTACCATAATATTCCCACATCATATCCCAGCTCCATCCCAAACACACATACATTACGTCACAAAGCCTCTCTCGCCTTCTCTCCTTCTCTGCACCAATATACATGCTCATTCTGTTCTCTTACAGCTATATTACAGTTAAGAATAGCACTTTTTCAGCAGCACTGAAAGTCAGATACAAATACAAATGGCTTCATACCTCTACTCACCCCACCTCCATCCTGAAACGTAGTGGAGATATTTATCCTAATGCTGGGCCCCACATGTCAACTACCCGCCATGGCCAGCCCATTACTTTCCAATGCTCCCAATGCATTTTTCCCATCGTAATGAATCTAACCTCATTCCTTTCAACATTAATCTCAGAAGTATGTGCAACAAAATTCATGTTATCCATGCAAGCCTAAATTTTTACTCCCCAGACATGATAATCACCAATGCAACCTGGCTGAAACAAGAAATAACTGATAATGAAATTATTCCCCCCAGGTTTTAACATACCTACAATGGACAGAAAAACAAAAAGAGCAGGTGCCAGGTGATAGTCCTAATAATTATAAAAAACAACTTAGAAATAACCCCAGCTCAACTAAATATCCCACAATTTATAATGCTGAACTTCAGACTGCATACCTCAAAATCAACCAAAAGAAATCTATATGTATGTCAGCGGCATACATTCCACTGGGCAACAATATTACCATAGCAGAAAATATCCTACATTGCATATTTGACAAAATCTCCTCCTGGAAATCTTCATCTTAGATGACCTAAATATAGATTGGCAATCCATAAACAGAAGCAACCCCAAAGACTCTATTCACCTATTTGGTTTTACCCAACTAATAAGCTCCACAACCAGAATCAATAAAAGCACTAACAAGAGTCCACGATGGACCGGATATTGACAAACAAATCCCACAATATAAAATCCTCTGGATGCTTACCAGGTACTATTAAGTGACCACCTCCCAAACTATATAATCAGACAACATGGTTCACCCAAACAAATAATCTGTATGTATGTATAAATTACTAGCCAAATTAAAAGCAACAACCACAGCTGCTGATAACCTTCCCACCGAGTTCCTCAAAACAGATGCAAAACCACTAGTCTTCCCTGTGTGTATTCTGATCAACCAGTCAAGAACTGAAAACAATGGCCCATCCATCTGGAAAAAATCCATTATTACACCTCATCACAAAGAAGGTACTTCAACAGAGTTAAACTATAGGCCTACTGCTATCCTAGCACCTCTCTCTAAAATACTCAAGAAATGTATTCACTCTCAGTGTATGACACACATAACCAAACACAATCTCCTCTCCAACACCCGGCATAGTATTACTACTGCTCTCCTCAGTTTCACCAACGTAGTAAACCAATACAGAAATTAAGGCAATCATGCTTCTTCACTGTTCCTTGATCTTTCCAAAGCATATGACACAGCATCCCACCAAAAGCTCTTCTCCAAACTTGCAACACTAGGTCTCACTTACCCCCTCCATCTCCTGGTTTCACAGATATTTATGCAATCAGCAGGCTACTAAATTGCAACAAAACCTTTCAGCATTTCAACCAATCTCTGTTGATGTTCCCCAAGGGTCAATACTTGTCTGCCTTCCATTTAATATTTTTATAAATAAACTTCATATCGCTACAACACTTGCCACTTACCTATGATACGCAGATGATTCAACCCTCATCTGCTCGGTCTCATCCATAACAAAATTACAGGAAATCACTCAAACGTCTTTCACTGACATCGAAATATGGCTACAAAATTCTAACCTACTGCTTAATGCTTAAAAAAAAAAAAAACTTATGGTATTTACTCAAAAACAATGCCTTACCCAGAAACACACATTTCATATTACCTCAAATAAATACATAAAAATGGAAACCATGAGCCAAACTAAACTACTCAGAGTCAAAGTCATAATAGGTGACAACCTCAGATTTGACCATCACATACTTCATTTTATCAAGAAAACTCACCAAAAACTTGGCTCCCTCTGTAGGGCCAAACAGTACCTGACAGATCAAGCAAGGATTACCTTAGCAGTAACATACCTTCTTCCTTCTTTATCATATGCTTCCCCTGTTCTTACAAATATCAACACTACTTATAAAACTAAACCAGTTTCCTGCTACTACAAAATAGTTAAATTTGCAACCAACTAATCACCCTTATAAAACACACCACAATGCCTTGCTTTAAAATAAACTGGCTTGAACTCCCAAACCAGTTGACATACTCACAACTGCTCATTGCTCACAACTGATTGTACTCACCAGACAAATGCCCAGCATTACAAAATGCTCTACTGTACTATTCATTCACTACTACTATGTATCAAGACATTTAACATTGCTGGAGACTACCTCTTCTCTCATTATGAGTCCGAATTCGGGAGTGAAATCCCCACACAGTTAAAACAGATAAAAAACTTAAATACTTTCAAAACTTTGCTTAAACAGCACCTATGTCGAAGATATCGCTGCTCTTCTTGCTCACCTGGTCTAGCTTTACTCAAATTACTTTTCTTCATCTCTGACAGACACTTTGCTTCCCAATCTTTTGTACCTTATTATTCCTCCTCACACGGCACTAATTTCCTAAACTCTTACTCCTCCTGTCACACCCCATCACTACCTACAATTCCCTGTGTCCAGTTATCCTCCTCCTCATGTCCATATCTCCTTTCATATCTCTTTTATCATTTTAAATCACATTCTCCTTGTCTGTAAATTATTACTAAACTTAACATCCCAGTTTGATCTTTTTCCTCCAGCCATCATGCTACAAATACATTAACTGTTACTATATTTTATTTTTCTATTCAGTAATTAGCCAATGTATGTTAATTTCTCTCTTTTTCTGTCTTAAAATGTTATGTTCATGTAAGAAATGTTTAAAAACATTAAAAAATCATGTGAATAAGCTATTGTACAGATGTTTTACTTGCAATTATAAATGTACATCATATGTAACTTAAATGTGGAGTTTTTCTTCCAGAGCCTCCCTTGAAAATGGGTTTTAACCAGTTGGACTTTTCCAGGTCAACAAAGACAAAAACTAGTGAGCCACTTGGAGCTTACTTTTACTATTCACTTTGACTTGATATATTACAAGGAAGCAAAAATATTTTTATTGTGTAACTGCCCTAGGTATTTTCAGAAGTTGTTTTTTCTGTGTGTATTTAAATTACAGTTTATGCTTTAATAGATGCTGATGTCAAGATGATATATATGAACTCTGCTATCATATGTGGGTGGAGGTATTTCCTTGGTTATGGTATCAGTACTTTTCTGCTTTGCTTTTTTAATTAGTACAGTTTGTAACTTTAGTTTAACGTCACATCTTATTTGCTTAGAAGTGTGATACTGATGAAGTGTGATTTTGATTCAGGATGTATTAAATGGTTTTGTTCTGATGCCTGCTGTTTCAATGAATGCTTCTGATGACAGTTGGCTATAGACGTTATGTAACTGTTTGTATTACTGTGTACTTGTGTTTATTTACTATTTTATTGATTTATTATTGTCTTTGATCTCTATGTGGAGTCGAGCACTCCTTGGGTCGGTCTCCTCTGAAAAAAGATTTATGGCTCACAGGAAATAAGTACTAAACACATTTAAAATAAAATAAAGCTTAAGCAAGTGTACAAAGTGGAACTGAAAGGTGAGGGAAGCAACTTGGTTTGAGTTAAGGAGATGCACTAGTGTCACTGGGAGTGTGGCAGGATGTGAAACTCGTGCAAGTTTGTAGAAGCTGCTGGTTCTAGTGTAGAAAAGACATACTCCTTCACATCCCATATACTACAACCCCTCTCCATAATTCCATTAAGGATTCCTTCCAATGCTGGTGCTATATTTTCCAGGGATGGAGTGGAAGGGAGTGGAAGTACCTCATCTTACAGAATTTCTTGGTGCACAATGGCAGAGTTAACACCAGATATTATCATAGGAGGTTACTAGGTTAACGGCCTTCAGGGCCCTTACAAGCCTAGCCAAGTTCAACCCACGTTCCCAAGGGTGTCTGGTTCAAGCAGACACTAAAATCAGCACCTATTGTCCATGTCCAAGACGGACATAGGTGGAACCCCTGGGGTGAATTTTCAGTTACCCATCCAACCATTCAAATTGCGCTTAAATAGGGCCAATGACAGGCTTTATTTTAACATGAATAGGAAGCTTGTTCCAAAGGTGGGGCAACCTTTGTGAGACAAACCCGTCTCTCCAGCAAGTTTGGTTGATGTCACGTACCGGGTTAAGGTCCTTTGAGCGAGTGACCCATGTGCCCTTTGACTTGCGAATGTGCAGCACTTCCATCAAAGCTGGGTCAGAGATTGCTGTATTTGCAAGACACATATGAGCATGAGCAGTCTGCATGACACAGAGTAAAGTGACAATGATTTCAGTCAGACAGATCTAGAAGACCCTGAATTTTCTTTGTAAGGAACCTTTGTGGTCGCTGTAATTGCTGCAGGAGTTTGAAAAGGAACACACAAAAGGGAGGATTGTACTCCATTATTGGCCTGATGAGGGAAGAGTACAGGGGGGATAGAACCTCTTTTTTTCTGGAGGCATTGTCCTTACTTATGAGATGAGCAATATAAAATGCCCTTCTTACCACTGTGGAGATATGGTGATCGAAGTTAAGGTTGTTGTCAACCTGTGTTCCCAGATCTCTCACCACTGATTGTGTGCTTAAGATACTGCTTACTGATGTGGTAGTTTGCAGGAATATCACCCTTGCTGAAGGGGATGATAATGTATTTTTTGCATTACGTTTAAGACCATGACTCTGGCACCAGTCATTAGTCTGTGCAAGACCTTCTTGCAGGGTGTCGACAATGCTAGGGGTTTCAACGATCGCTCCCAGTTTGCAGTCATCAGCAAACTTTGTCAGTCACAGTCCTTTAGTTTTAGCTTGTACTTCAAAGAAGTAGATTTCGAACAGTAGGGGTCCCAGAACCGATCCCTGTGGAACACCATCTGCTGGAGGAGGTTGAGTCCCCTATTTTGACCTTATAGAGATCTATCCATGAGCCAGTTTGCAACCTGACAATATATGGGTTGATACCCATTTTATTTTTAATGTCTCCAAATCATTTGGGTTTCTAATACCATGATAGGACTGGACTCAATTCCTATGACAAAGTATGATTAAAGTTCACAAAATTAGTATTGTTTCCATTTTTGATGTCAGCCAGAAGTGCTCTTCTCAGCACTCGCAATGTGCCCAGTAATGACTCCTTCTGCAATTCGTATGGGGTTACATGGATTGGTAACGTATCTAAATACGATTGTAGATTCTTTTTTTAAGACCCACTGCTCCTACTACTATGAGAACTGTCTGGGTATCTTTCTTCCACACTGCTCTCGTTTCTACCTGCAGATCCTGATATTTTATGACTCTGTGTCTCTCTGTACGTAAAACACTGTAGTCACTGGGTGTGGCGATATCAATGTTACTTTTGTCTTCTTTTCATGGACCACTATATCCGTTTTGCTAGCATCTGTCTTTTGAACTGTTGGTAATGGGTGATCCCATGTGATATAAACTTCATCATTTTCTATGATGCTTTGTGGCTCATGTTTCCAGTGTTTTTCAGCCACTCCAATAGTATGTTTGCACAATCCCCAGTGCAACAGTGTTTCCACATTATTATGCCTTTCACTAAAGTCTTTCTTGCCATTAATATGTCACAACCAGCAACGAGGTGTGTGACTGTTTTCAATTCGGTTTTACAAAACCTACATTTGTCTGTTTCTCCCACATGTTCAATGGACTTTGCAAACTAGTGTGTATGTAGCCCACTATCTTGCACCACCAATATTAACCTTTAATATCTTGGTTTGAATTCACCTCTTCTTAACCATTCCTGCATTTGTTCCTTTTCAACAAGAGGTTCTTCCAGAAAAGTTCTATACTTGCAACTATATTTATACATTTTCCACAGTTCTTGACTTCTCATCTGGGCCTTCACCTTATATTCTATATACTGCTATCTATATTCTATACAAGTACATTCTTTTGAGCTTTGTAACTACATTTTCTGACATGCACTGTCATTTCTTCTGCCTTTAAAAATATATGTACTTGTTGTATGTTACTGCTTTTGTGTTAGAGCATTTTTATTTGTAGTAAAATAGACTCTGTATTTAGTGTATTACTTTTGATGTTTTTCTCTGTATTTTGCTTCAACATGTACAACTGTGTGGAGACTGAAAATGAAAAAAAAAGATCCATGGAGATCAGTAGTCTAACCCAGTTTCAAATTCAAATGAATAAATTAAATATGTACACTACCTATCTGCTGTTAACTCATTTATGGATATTTTCTATCAACATGTACTTATCTAAATGTGCTTTTATTTTTATGTTTTCATCTGTCTGAGTTTCTCTACATCTTACTTGCACTACTGATGGTTTTTACCATTTTGGGGGTTCAAGTTAAATTAAAGTTGAGGGCTCTTACAGGATTAGGGATGAAAAATGCCTATTTATATTTGGAAGTGTTAGAAATGATGAACTTATAAATTTTTATATGTATAATTAATTTAGGTGTTATAAGAACTGTGACTTTAAGAAGTGTCGTAGAGAGCAACGCAAGAGGTGAAATCATCATTAACAGATGAGTATTTAAAAAAGAGATATGGTTTGTGTGTTAGTTTTGATGAAGTCCAAATACTTGGAGAACGAAAGTGCTTAACTATATTTGTATTAAAGCTTATGGTTTTTAAACCATAATGGAGATGAACTAAAAAGCAAGTTTAATTCAGTCATAAGACTAATAAATATCATCCTGTTCCCATCAAACTGCAAATGATCATAGGTTTTGTAAGGAAAAAATCTCAAATATCAGCCCAACAGTATACAAGCTGTTTTTCACATCTGGGAGGGGAACACAGATAAGAAAAGAACAGACAGCAATTACTGTAAGTGGCAACACAGGCTGTAGTATGCGCTTTAGCACAGATAACCTTAATTTTAGGTTAAGTAATGCTTGTGGGTGCAGCTGTTGGTCTTGGGCAAATTTTCCTATCTGGAGGGTTAAACTTCAGTTTTTGATATGTACATAGCTTTGTGTCTTTGCTCTAAGTTAATATAGGACAGGGTTTTTTTGAAAATGTACTTAGTTTTTTGTTTGAGGTTTTTCATTAAAACCAAACGTCTTGAAAATGTGACAGATTCAAATGAAGATGAGAAGAAACAACTGCACAACATATCAGTCTGCCAAACATTAATGTGGACATGAAACAAAAAGTTTGAAACACACATTAAAAAAGCCATATATAACAGATGGGAACAACAGCCTTTTATCATAATGGCTACACTATCCATATTATCTTGGTATGTAACTGACCTTACAGATATAAACAGAAAGGAAAAAGAATCAAATTATATTAAGACAGTACAGTTTTGTACCTACCATAAATGTAGATGTTCGAGTGCTAATACAGCTGCAGTCATAACAGATGGGTTTTCCTGCCATCAGGCGTGTCCTCGGTCGGCCAAATTCCAAAGTCTAGGTCCGGCGTCGGTTGTTGTCGCTTCTTCCCTGACGTCAGTGTGACAGGGAGTATAAAAGAACCAGCCGACGCCATTTTCTTCAGTTTTTCTTGCCCCAGATGTCAGGTGCCCCCAGAAGGAAGGCAAAACATAAATTTATGTAATAAAGCAAATGCAATATAATCAAAAAACAGTAGTTGCAAGCAAATACACCATAAAAGAATACCCCAATGAGGTTGTATGAGGAGGTGTTAGCCATAAGGCCTGTCCCAAGAGGGGAAGGAGGGAGGGAAACCTGGACTGCAGCTGTATTAGCACTCGAACATCTACATTTACGGTAGGTACCAAACTGTACTATGTTCATCGTGCATACAGCTGCAGTCATAACAGATGGGTAGAATCCCAAAGCTAATAAAGGGGTGGTAGGCACTAAGTGGAACTAGGTGGAGCCAGGATGCCCTGCAAGACTGCAGTGGCAAAGCCCGTTCCAGTTTTAGAGTATAATGGTAGGTGGTAGTGCTTGGAGAAAGTATGTACAGAACTCCAAGTGGCTGCTTCCAAAATATCTTTGGTAGGAACCCCCTTGAGGAAAGCTGCAGAGGTAGCTGTGGCCCTTGTGGAGTGAGATCTGATGCCTGTAGGTACAGTTTTACCATGAAAAGAGTAACAAAAGTGTATGCAGTGGGCTATCCATTTTGAGATTGTCTGTTTGGAAATAGGCTTCCCTTGAGCACCTGTAGCATAGGACACAAAGAGTTGCTCTGATTTTCTGAAAGGCTTTGTTCTGTCCAAATAATAACGGAGCTGTCTGTGAATGTCCAAGGAATGTAGTAGCGTCTCCTTTGTTTTGTGGATTAGGGTAAAAGGTAGGTAAGTGGATAGCTTGATTCAAGGCTACCCTGGATACTACCTTTGGCATAAATGAAGGATTGGTTCGTAAGGAAACTCTGTCCTGATGGAAAATGATGAAAGGCTGCACAGCCATGAGGGCTTGTAGTTCTGAAACCCTGCGTGCTGAGGTGATAGCTAGAAGGAAGGCTGTTTTCCATGACAAATATTGCAGATCTGTTGAAGCAGCTGGCTCAAAAGGAGGCAGGGTTAGTTTTTCTAGAATGAAATTGAGGTCCCAAGCAGGTACTGGTTGCTTCCTTGGGGGTTTTATATTCTTAGCCCCTCTGAGGAACTGTCTTAAGAGAGGGTGAGAGAATAAAGGAGGATCAGTGTTGTACTCTGCAAAAATGGCTGAGGTATGGATTTTGATGGAGGAGAATGAAAGTCAACTGCTTAGCAGCTCGGCTAGGTACTGTAGTATTTGAGGTAAATTCAGTATTGCAGGATTCTGACCCTTTTTCTGATTCCAGACACAAAACCGTTTCCATTTTGCGGAGTAGGCTTTTCTAGTAGAAGGCCTTCTGGCCTCCAAAATGACATCCTGTACCTCCTTGGAGAGTAGGGTCTGCTGTGAATTTAAGGAATCCTCCATGCGGCTAGATTGAGTGTTTTCAGCTGACTGAGAAGAGTTTTGAAGTTGTGCTGAGTCAGTAGAAGAGGCACTAGAGGCAGGATCCATGGTGGGGAATGCGTCAGGCTCCTCAGGAGTGGGTACCAGTGTTGTCTTGGCCAGTCTGGAGCAATGAGAATCATCGTTGGTCTGTCTGCTCTTGCTTTTAATAGAACTTTGGCCAGCAGTGGAAGAGGTGGAAAGGCATAAACAGTCATTGTTGTCCAACTGAAAGAGAGTGCGTCCACTTTCCAGGCCTGTGGATGAAAGGTCCTTGAGCAGAATTTTGTCAATTGGTAATTTCTGTGGGTGGCAAAGAGATCTATGTCTGGCCTTCCCCATGCTTGAATTATCATTGTAAAAACTTGAGGATGCAACTTCCATTCATGTGGATCTGTCATATTTCTGCTCAGGTTGTCTGCCAGTGTGTTTTCCTTCCCTGGCAGGAATTGTGCTTGAAGTTGGATTTGCAATTCCAGAGCCGTGTTCCAAAGGGACATGGCTAGTCTGCACAGGGGATATGAATGAGTTCCTCCCTGTTTGTTTATGTACCACATCACTCTGGTGTTGTCTGTTCTTATCAATAGCTGTCCTGGATGCAGTAGGTCTTTGAAAGCCATAATAGCATTTATTACTGCTAACATTTCCTTTTGATTGATGTGTAGGTGCTTTTCTTTTTGTGACCATTTGCCCTGAATGCACCGATCTGTCATGTGCGCCCCCCAGGCGTAGTCCAAAGCGCCTGTTGTGATGACTTGATTTGCTTGAGGCTTGCAGAATGGGAGACCTATGTTTCTTTGGCAAGCTTGAGCCCACCACAGAAATTCCTTCTGAAGACATGGAATCAGTGGTATGATTGCTTCCAAACTGTGGCTGTGTTGAGACCATAAGTTTTTTAGGTACCATTGAAGTTTCCTCATATGCAGCTTTGCACATGGGATTAGCAGGATGCAAGATGCCATGAATCCCAGAGCCTGCAGGATTTTCCTTGCAGTCAGCCTGGTGAAGGTTGCCAGTTTTCTGAAGTATAGAGTTAATTGCCCTTGTTTCTCTGGCGTGAGGTAGGCCATCTGGGTGTTTGTATCCAAGCTGGCACCCAGGAAAACTATTGTTTGAGAGGGTATTAGTCTTGACTTCTTTTTGTTGACTGTGTATCCCAGAGATTTCAACAACATTATTACAAAAGCCAGGTGTTTCAGAAGAGTGTGTTTGCTGTCCGCTTGGATCAGGCAGTCGTCCAGATATGGGTATATTTGTATCCCTTGAAGTCTGCAGAAGGCAATTACTGATGCCAGGCATTTCGTGAACACTCTGGGCGCAGTAGATAAGCCAAAGGGCAATGCAGAGAATTGATAATGGGATGAACCTGCAAGAAATCTGAGGTATCTTCTGCAATCTTGTCTGATTGGGACATGCAGGTATGCCTCCTGGAGGTCCAATGTTACCAGCCAAGACTCCTTGCCCAGCATGGGAAGAAGCTGCTGTAATGTGAGCATCTTGAACTTTGGTGCAGTAAATATGTGTTTAGGATGGATAGGTCCAAAATAGGTCTCCAATCTTTGCCCTTCCTTGGTACCAGGAATAGTCTGGAATAAAAACCTTGACCCTGTTCTTGTGCAGGTACCTCTTGAATAGCTTTCATGTCCATGAGATCTGAAATTTGTTTTTGTGCCTCTGCCCTTTGATTGTGTGGCAGATTTGGCATGCCTCTCATTTTTGGAAGGGTGTGAAAGTGGAATCTGTAGCCTCTGTCTATAATGTCCAGGATCCATTTGTCTTTTGTGACAATATGCCAATTTTTCGAAAATAATGCCAGTTTTCCGCCTAAAGGTGCTGCCATTTGAGCCTTGCTTGGCATGCAAAGGGGAAAGTCATTGGGTCTGCTTCCTGAATGGCTGTGAACTATCCTCACCCCCTCTTGGTGTGGGTGGTGCCATTGTCTGCCTCTAAATGATCCTGGAGATTGCCCTCTACCTCTCGGGCGCCTGTATCTACCTCTTTGAGGTCTGTCCGTGGCTGGAAAGGACCAATTTTTTGAAGGCCAATTTCTACTGAAAAGTGGCGGTTGTACCTGTAGGAAATCTTTCACTGTTTGCATTGATTTTGCCTTTTCCTCCATTTTCTTTAATACCTCCTCAGCTTTAACGCCAAACAATACATCTTTTTAAAGAGGTGCATCTAGTAATTTAGCTTTGACATGATCTGGTAAGGTTTGCTCTTTGAGCCAAGCATGTCTACGTATGACTGATCCTGTAACAGCAGCTCTACAAGTGGCCTCTAAAGCATCAAAACCACATTGCAAGGTATGTTTACCCACTTGCTCTGCACTATGTGACAAATCCTGCAACTCCTTCAAGTCTGGTTGTTCAGGTTGTGACATTTTGCTTTTCAACTGAGAACAAAAACTGTTGATACTTTAACATATGGAACTGACAGTTTAATGCCCTCATGGTTAAAGTGGCCGAGGTGTATACCTTTTTCCCTCACCTTTCTAAAGCTCTGGAATCTCTCTCTGAAGGTAATGGATTTTTGGCAGTGGAGGCCTTAATTCCCTTGGGACCCTGTGAAATAGTTTCTGGGTCAGCCGCATGGCTTTTGTATAGGAATTGGCGTAAATCAGGAACCCGGTAATACCTGTCAGGCTTGACTGGAGCTGGAGGTAAAGAATCTGGGTTAAGGCTGGCCTCTGAATACACATCATCTAGAATGTCTAAGACAGGAGGTATAGCCAGAGGCCTGTGCTGAGGGAGCAAGAGGAAATCCCTGAGCCTTTTCTTGGAGTCTGAGTACTCTTGGCCTTCCCAGTGGAAGTCTTCCCTCAAAATATGCAAGGTTTCCCCAAAAGAGTAATACTCAGGGGGGGAGACAGAGGGAATGGACTCCTCTGCATCAGAATTTTCAAAAGGGGAGTAAGAATGTTCCTGGTCCTCAGAATGTTCTGAAGTAATGGAGGCCTGGTCCGAGGACGGGTATTCTTCCTCCACTCTGGGCCTTTTGTCCGAGGGGGGTTGAGAACCCCTGATAAGAGTAATCAAATCCTCAGCCATTTTGAGCATCTGCTTTTTAGGCATGGGGCCTTGAGAGGGGCCCTGTGGAGCTTGCCTTTTAGAATGCATGGCTGCTTTAGATTTAGTGTAAGCCTTAATGGAAAAAGAAGAAGTCGGCCTGAAGACACCTTGATAGGTGGCAGGCCTGTCTGAACTCTGAGTTTCCCCGCCAAGAGTGACTTCGGTATCTGTAGTTGGGGTGTGGGCCGAAGAGCCTGCGACCTCGGGCACAGAAGACACTGCTAATGAAGTGTCATCGGTAGTCAGGGGCTGCGTAGGCGCCTCGCTGAGAACCGGAGCACATGTAGTCGGCTTTAGCGTGGTGTCGGTAGAAGTCGCGGACCTCGTATGTCGGTCCTTATCTTTACGTCGTTTACTCAAAATTGGAGTTGGAGTATCTGACGACATGTTGTAATGAAACTTTTTGCCAAAATAGTGTTGGGCGAACTCCGCCCGACGCTTAATAGTACGTCTGTTGAATGTAGCACAAAAACGACAGGCCGAGACATCGTGGTCTGGGCCTAAGCAAGGTATAGAGAGGGAATGGAAATCCTTATGCGGTATTTGCTTCCCACATGAAATGCAGTTATTAACTTTGTCTGACATCGGTCTGAGGCAAGAAAAGTTTCCCCAACGGGGTACTTAGCTTTCAAGAAGTCTTCGGTTGAAAAATATTCGTAATCTCAGGAGCTGGCCGACCGGCACTTGCGAACTGCTTCTGTTTCGGGCACCGCGCGGCAAGAAAGACTGAAGAAAATGGCGTTGGCTGGTTCTTTTATACCCCTGTCGCACTGACGTCAGGGAAGAAGCGACGACAACTGACGCCGGACCTAGACTTTGGAAATCGGCCGACCGAGGACCCGCCTGACGGCAGGAAAACCCATCTGTTATGACTGCAGCTGTATGCATGATGAACATATGCACAGTGCAAATAGCATTGCTGCAGGAGATACATTTCAAAATAAATGAGTAAGTGAATTTGACAAAGAAAGGATTTCAGGACAGATATGGAGCAGAATATCAGGGACAAAGGAAGGGGGTAATTATGCTAAGTGCTACAGGTGCTCCAATAATGATAGATGAGAACAAAAAGATAATCACTGTAGATTTTTGGTAGTAAGGGGTTACTGGCAAGGGAGGAGGGTTAGAATTGTGTGTATTCATATTCCACCAAACAACTGCTACGATGGAGGTTAAGACATTTTTGGAAGAAATAATCAGATTGCAGAAGGAAAACTACTTATAGGTGGGGACTGGAATTTGATTTGCAATAATGAGGATATATCAGGGGGACCTAAAAAGGAAAATATAACAAAAGAAGATTGATTTCTGAAGAAATGTATGAAAATATTTGGTATGGAAGATGTGAATTCAGTAGTATGTACTCTGAGAGAATTTACATATTATTCCCCAATGTTCAATTACTGGGCTAGACTAAATGGCAATTATATTTCACAGGAAGATTTGGATTCAATTGAAAGCTTTGCTACACATCCAATGACTATTTCAGATCACTCATCAATATAAACTAAGATAAAAATGCAGGATAATGAAGTAAAAATAAAACAATGGTGCTTTCCCCACCTACCTGCTAAAAAAGGGAGGAATTTAAGAAATGGGTAGTGGAAATTATTCAAGGCTTAAGGAAAACAGAAATATCTTCAGAAGTTATGGTTAGTGAGTTGGATACAATAAAAATGGAGTTTAAAAACAGGATAGAAATATAAGAGAAACAGACATGGTCATGAAGTAATAGGAATTACTTAGATGAACTGGCAAAGTATTGCAGAATAAGGGGAATCTTACAGAACACAATGATGTGCAAATACAGAGTTCT
Organism: Protopterus annectens; assembly: GCF_019279795.1. NCBI lineage: Eukaryota > Metazoa > Chordata > Ceratodontiformes > Protopteridae > Protopterus > Protopterus annectens. Next base: position 1,630,389,342 of record NC_056744.1, on the reverse strand, counting down.
AAAGAGAAAATAAGGAAGTATCTGGATAATATGCATGAGTTCAGAAAAAATAAACCATTTTTTATAACCCGAGAGCACAAAACTTTTAGTACTATTACTTAGCCAGCAGAAAGTAGAAAATGTTGCCAAACTTAGGGAAAAAAATAACCAGATATACTGTAGAGGTTTTACAGGAATTTTGGAAATGTTATGAACATTTGTATAAAGCAGAGAAATCTGGAAATAAAGAAAGTCTACAAATGGAAATACTTATGGAAGATTTAATTATGCCATGGTTAGAGGTAGATGAGACTCAACAATTAACAGGATAGGAAGGGAGAAGATGTAAACTGTGATGTATAATCAATCTTCAGGAGAGTTTCCAGGCATAGACAGTATTCATGTGGAAGTCTGCAAGTTAGGAGGACAGAAACTGTGATAAAGATCTGGAAGATTTTGTTTAATGGTATTTTAAAAGGAGGGGAAGCACCAACATCTTGGGGAAAAAAAAGCTGTGGTGGCTGTATTACCCAAGGGCAGTAAATGACCATCAAACCCAGTTTTATACAGACCCATTTCAAACTTTATGCCATGACTACAACATATTTGTGTCTATACTAGAACAACACCAGAATGGTAAGGGTGTTGTCACACTTGACAAACATGGACTGTGTGTGGGAGAGGGAGAGGCAAACATATGACAACATAACAAGAACATTGATATGATCGGGGGAAGCAGAATGTCAGAAAATTGTTGGTGGGTGGTCTTGATATGAACACATTGCCAACAGTGTAAGCCAAGATTTTATGACTAGAGCAATGGAATAATTTGCATTCCCTGATACAATAATAAAACTAACTGATTAGGAGGATATATGAAGGATTGGGGGCAAGAATTAAAGTGGGAGGGCTCCTCTTTCCTCTCAGATAAGATAAAAGACTGTAGAAGAATAGAAGGACCCCCTTTGTTTCTTCTTTTTGTTTGTTTACTTCATCTGTCTACTCTTTTTTGTACCTCCCTCCCCCATTGGGATGCCCCTCTGCTTCTCTTCTACTGTGTTATTCATAGCCCTCATCTTCAATTCTGTTCAAACAGCTGCTCAAGCACAAAAGATACTCTTTTCCTATCAAGTTATTCAAAGCCATCTCTCTCTCTCTCTCTCTCTCTCTCTCTCTATCTCTATCTCTCTCTCTCTCTCTCTCTCTCTCCATTTAGCTCCTGAATGTTATCTCTCATGTTCCTGACCACTTCTTTGACCAGTGACAAGCTAAGTGTCCTGTTTCTCATAGGCTGCTGCTGCTCTGCTGATCGCTCATGTGCTCCTATCACCCGGGCCTGTTTAACACCTGCTTTGTTCTCATGCGTCTTTCCTAATGGGATATTTAAAGCTTTGTTCTTCTCTACTACTTGACTCTCACCTCTTTGCTTCTCCCTTATTTGCTCCTGAATGCTGCTGCTCACCCACTTACTAGAATATTGAAATGTCCTGTGCCCCTCTCTTTTTGCTCTCTGTTGTTCTGTACCTTCGAAGGTAACATTTTGAGTAAGTTACAAAAACGCACTGTATAAAAAACAGAAAATAATATTCTGCTTGAAAATGACAAATGGGCTATTTTCTTTATAAGGAAAACAGCAAAAAAATATCTGCCAGGGCAGAACAGATACTGCTGATGATTAAAACTGCAAACTGTTAATGAACTTTTTCCTGTACCCACACATTTCATTCATTCAGTCCCCATTTATCTACTGTGCAACATACTTCTCAACTGCCCAGATTTTCACAGAATGTCCATATTTTTGCCTTACTTTTTTTTGGTTCCTCATAAAATTTTGTTTTCTGGTAAATCACGGACTAATTATAGATGATTGAATTCAGAAAATAATGACATACATGTGACTTTCAAACTTCATACCAATCAGAAAATTCATGCTAATGCAATTATTTTATTCCATCAACTTTCTAAGTTTGTAAGAGCAATATTTAAAAATTGTCCCTATTTCTAGGCCTTTGCCCCCCCGCCCCCATTTTATGGCTTTGTCCAGATTTTTTGCTCTAAGAGGTTGAGAGGTATGCTGTGCAATTGTGAGCAAGTCGATTAACCAGACACTGCTTCCAGGCCTCTGAATGAAAAATCATTTTAAGCTTATTACCTGTTGTGCATAAACACTATGTTACAGACTAATTAACATGCTGGAAGTGAAAAAATGTTAGACCCAGGATGACACAGCACTGTACTACTGAGATAGACCTTTGTGCACCTGAGCAAAAGCCAGTGCCAGACCTGTCAACAAAAAAAAATGAAAATAAAATGCTGTGCCACTGTACACTGTTACTTCATTACACCTTTTCAAAGTATCCGTTGTCCTTTCTGCACACTCCAATCTTCTTTTCCAGCAGCTCACAGAGAAGTGCTTAGTACAGGCAGCATGACAAAGTCAGATATAAGGTGCAACAGCAATGAATTTGGGGAAGCAGTACAAGCAAAAGGCACAAATCGCCAAGCAAGAAGGTCACCGATTCACGTAGTCTTTTACCAGTTAGATAGCTTCATAGGCAGACCTCTGTGGACAAAGGACAGGAGAGCAGATGTGGTAATAAAGGATCACTTTTGTCTCCAGTATGAGCCAGACTGCTTTATTAGGTATGAAAATGGAGATCTCATGCAATCAGAAGAAGCATGTGTCACACAACAGGGCAGGAAGGCTGTACAACAAGCAGATGGCCCTGTAGGCTTAAAAATCACAATAACGTTCCATTACCATGGCTCCATTAAGACATGACTGAACCTTATTAGGATTATGCTGCAACTAAATGTCATCAATGATGCAGCGTCATGGAGAAGGTTTGGCAGTAAGAGTGTCAACACATAGTACAAACACATTTACTTAAACCAAATCCAAAAAGCCATACTGTTTGAAAAATACTGTTTACAACAGAAATCAGTAGGTTTCTACAGAGTCCAGTACAGATGGAAAAGGATTCCTTTCTCTAAATAGGAATGGTCTGAGAGCTTATTTGACTTAGGGAGGGGCAGAGTGCTCAACCCCTCCCACATCAAGTGTGCAAGTACTTATGTTCTCATTGTTTTCACAGGATAATGCCCTTGCAAGTGGAGTGTAGTTTAGAGTCAGTGCAAGTAGCATGCATTTGAGGAGCTACAAAAATAACAGTGATTATTTCCAACTGGTAAACATAACCCAAAATTAACTCTTGAAAGTCTTGACACCAACGCATAAGGAATGATGAGTAGTTATACTCTAGTGCTTGATGACTTTTTTCTCTTTTTCTGTACATTAAGAGAAAAAAAATAGACATGCCCCCCACCCCCAAACCTGAATTTTTGGAGTTTTGACAACTGTCTGTGCAGTCCTTTCCATATCTGCAGGTATGAGATCAAGGTGCAAGAGATGCAGAACAGAAGGGCTCAGAGGCCTACATACTATAGGGTGAAACTTTTATTTATGAAACGCTGATTAATCCTTACAGCAAACATGCAGTGCCCTCAGATACTCAGTGTACACAGTTTAGTAGTCTGTGACCTGTGGGTTGTTGCTCCCTGGAAAACTAGAGCCATTTATCAGCTACTCATTTCTTAACCTCCTGGACAGCACTCTGATCTATGGGCTGCTAGAGGAAAAGAGGTCACTGACAGCACAGGCAGAAGCCCTACCTGTGTGCCACTGGGCCACCCAAATGGAACAAGTACTTGATTGCATATGGCACCCACCCACAAATTGTCACAGATAAAGAGTGTGATAAAATCATTACTTCTACTACAAATACCAGCAAGAGCATGACTCATTAACACAGGGACTGAGCTAGCAATGCAGCAAGACCAAAGTGAAGGGCAGCTATTCTTCTTCTTCTTAAGTCTTATATTAAATCCTACATGGAAAAAATTAGTGAAGGCCAAGTTTCTCAAAATGATGCAAAATAGAAGTTAGTGGAGATGGAAGACAGATTGAGAGAGAAAATCTGAGATTTTCTGTCATTCTAGGGGAAAAAAAGAAAATGTAAGGGAGGTGACTTTATTAACTTTATGAAAATTCAAATAGGTAGATGGACTAGTGTCCACCAGCAAGAGCTTCTGATAGAGAGGGCACATTGTGTGTATGCGCCAGATCTTGACATTAGGAAACACGAATGACCTACTTTGGTAAAGTTACAAATTTACCAGCAAAAGGAGTTGTTAATATCCAAAATGTGGCAAAAAGGAAAAATACTAAAAATAAGAGATTCTATAATCTTTCAGGTCATACTAGGCTAGAGAGAAACACGTTAATTCTAGTAATAAGAAGTTGAACTGAAGCTCAGAGTGTTATATCCTGCCATTTTTAAATTTTCCCCAGCAGTGCTAACACCTTCATGAAGGATGAACAAGCCTGAGAAGAAATAAAAAAAAAAAAAAAAAAGTTTACCAAACACAATAAGAACCAACAAATATTGGGAGACTGTGCAGATCAAGCCACTAAGATGGTTGATGTTGAAGGCCAGGAAGGGAATATGACAGTGAAACTGCTTCCAGTGTTTAAGAAAAGATATCTGATCAACTAAAGAAGGATCAGAAACTGACTGAAAGGATTAGATGCTTGTATTTAAATCAACCGCTGTTGACAAGGGACTACAAAGGGCTGGAATAAGCCCAGTACATAGTAAGCTACCTAAATTAGTGCAAAAATGAAAAGCATTAATCTCACTTTTGTGCAAACTGTATTTTAATGATAAATAGAATGAACATTAAATGAAGATAATGGATTAGCTATGAAGGAACTGGACAACTCAGAGGTAGACCAGTAGCATATTAGACCTATTGAAAAAGTATAGAACTGATAAATATAAATCCAACTTGTGCATGCCAAAATGGAATGCTTGACATTATAAAAAAAAAGGTGGGGGACAAAAACAGTAAAAAAAGAAGTACATTTTCATTGTATTCAAGTAACACCTTTAAAGTATACTTTCACTGAAGTTAAGAGTATCGTCTTTGGTAAAATCCTGCAGAGATATTACAGTGGGGGGACAGGCAGAAACTTGAAAAGGTGTTAAATTAATTTAAAGTAAATAGAAATGTTATCAAGGCCTTTTGCTAGCAGTTCAACAAACTGTAAAATAGACTGGTGTGTTAAAAACACATGCATACGCTTGTTACTCCACGTGTAAAGGTTCAAAATGCAATTGGAGCAAAGAAAACAGTTACATATGCTAGGTTTGGTAGTGAAAGGTTTTCAGCTATTCCTCACTGTTGCAGCTCTCCTTGATGAAGGGGTTAGTTTTCTGGAAGAAGGCACAGTTTTGAGGGATTTACCAAGCTTTATTGGAGAGCTTGTGGTAAACTGACAGAAGTTAGATGAGGCATCTGCGTGTTTCAGAAAGTACAGTTTTGTACCTACCATAAATGTAGATGTTCGAGTGTTCACCCTGCTGAAGTCATCACACTTGGGTTATCCTGCCGTCAGGCGGTTCCGCAGTTGGCCCGAATTCCAAAGTCTTGGTCCGGCGTCGGTTGCTGTCACTTCTTCCCTGACGTCAGTGCGTCAGGGGTATACAAGAGGCATCCGACCCCATTTTCTTCAGTTTTTCTTGCCCCAATATATATATATATATATATATATATATATATATATATATATATATATATATATATATATATATATATATATATATAAATACATATGGCTATATAAAAATAAAACAAAACCCTTAGGTACAAGCAAATACACCACAGAGGTAGTATAGGATAAAGTGGTAGAGATAAGTTCAGCTAGTTCAGAGGGGATGGAGGGAGGGTAACCTGGACTGCAGCAGGGTGAACACTCCAACATCTACATTTATGGTAGGTACAAAACTACTATGTTCATTGTGTTACCCTGCTGCAGTCATCACACTTGGGTTGAATCCCAAAGCTAAGGAGGGGGGGGGGGTGGAATCAAACATGGTTAGAAGAGGCTAGTAGGCCCTGCAAAACTGCAGTGGCAAAATCAGCTCTAGTCTTAGACTAAAGAGGTAAGTGATCATGTTTGGTGAAGGTGTGCTCTGAACTCCAAGTAGCAGCTTCCAGAATATCCTTGGTTGGCACTCCCCTGAGAAAGGCTGCTGATGTAGCTGTAGTCCTGGTGGAGTGGGGCCTAATGTTAGCAGGTACTGGTTTCCCATGATGTGTGTAGCAGAAACGTATGCAATGTCCTATCCATTTAGAAATGGTCTGTTTTGAGATAGCTTTTCTTTCTGATCTTGTAGCATAGGCTACAAAGAGCTGGTCAATTTTTCTGAAAGCCTTAGTTTTATCCAAGTAGTAACATAATTGCCTGTGAATGTCCAAAGAGTGCAGGAGTCTTTCTCCTTTGTTCTGGGGATTTGGGAAGTAGGTGGGCAAGTGAATGGTTTGGTTTAGGGCCACACTGGATACCACCTTTGGCATAAAGGAATGATTCGTTCATAGAGAAACTCTGTCTTGATGAAAAATGAGGAAAGGCTCCACTGCCATTAGTGCCTTTAGCTCTGAGACTCTTCTAGCTGAGGTTATTGCTAGTAGTAGGGCAGTTTTCCATGAAAGAAATGTTAGATCAGTTGAAAAAGCTGGTTCAAAGGGTGGCAGTGTAAGCTTCTCCAGGACAAAGTTGAGATCCCAAGTAGGTGTTGGAGCTCTCCTTGGCGGTCTTAAATTCTTAGCCCCTCTGAGGTACTGTCTTAGGAGTGGATGTGAAAATAAAGGAGGATCCGTGCTGAAATTGCTGAGGCATGGATATTAATAGATGAAAAGGAAAGTCCTTTGTGTAACATCTCAGTTAAATATTGTAGAATCTGAGGAATGTTCGGCTCCAGGGGATTTAGGCCTTTAGCCTGGTTCCAGGAGCAAAATCTTTTCCATTTGTCCGAATAGGTTTTCCTGGTGCTGGGCCTCCAGGATAACATCCATTACAGCTTTGGATAAAGGTGTTGGCTGGTTGTTTAGGTAATTTGCCATGCAGCCAGGTTTAAAGTCTTGAGCTAGCTGTGTAGAATCAGATGGTCTCGCTGGGTGAGTAGGTGAGGAATTTGTGGCAAAATCCATGGTGGGCCCTGGGCCATGGTCCTTAAAATTGGATACCAAAGTTGGCGTGGCCAATCTGGTGCAACGAGAATCATTTGTGGCCTCTCTAATCTGACTTACAGCAGTACCTTTGCTAGAAGAGGGAGTGGAGGGAAGGTATACACTGTTAATGTTTTCCAACTGAATGAGAGAGCGTCCACTTTCCAAGCTAGTGGATGGAAGGTCCTTGTGCAAAATTTTTGTAGTTGGTGGTTGTGGGGGGTTGCAAACAGATCTATGTCTGGGCGTCCCCATTTTTGAGCCATCATTGCAAATACTTGTGGATCTAGTTTCCATTCGTGTGGATCCATGATGTTTCTGCTTAGGTCATCTGCCAATGTGTTTTTCTTTCCTGGCAGGAATTGTGCTTGTAATTGTACAAGGTCATTGCTTGCCTGCATAGATGGTAGGAATGTGTGCCCCCTTGCTTGTTTATGTACCACATAACTGTGGTGTTGTCTGTCCTTATTAGTAGTTGCCCTGGGTGTAGAAGGTCCTTGAAAGCTGTTAGGGAATTCTGCACTGCTAGCATTTCTTTTTGATTGATATACAGGTGTCTCTGATCTGTAGTCCATTTGCCCTGAATGCACTGTCCTGCCATGTGTGCTCCCCAGGCATAGTCCGATGCATCTGTTGTCATAGTTTGCCTGGCTGTGGGTAAGGTGAAAGGCTGACCCTTGTTGAGGTGACATGCCTGTGCCCACCATAGAAACTCCTGTTGAAGGCAGGGAATGAGTGGAATCATTGTTTCCAAGCTGTGGCTGTGCTGAGTCCATACACTTTTCAGGTACCATTGTAATTTCCTCATATGCAGTTTTGCAAATAGTATTAGTAGAATGCAAGATGCCATGAATCCCAAGGCCTGCAGAATTTTTCTTGCAGGGAGTTGGGTTTTTGTTGCCATTATTTTGAAATATTGAAACAGTTGTCGTTGTTTGTCTGGTGTGAGATAAGCCATCTGGGCCGTTGTATTCAAGCTGGCACCCAGGAATGTTATGTTTTGTGAGGGCACTAGTTTTGATTTCTTTTCATTTACTGTGTACCCTAGGCAACTTAGAAGGTGTTTGACAAATGCCAGATGCTGTAAAAGAATGTCCTTGCTTTCTGCTTGAATAAGACAGTCGTCCAGGTATGGGTATATTTGAATTTCTCTTTGTCTGCAGTATGCAATTACTGGTGCCAGGCATTTTGTGAAGATCCTGGGTGCAGTAGATAAGCCAAAGGGCAGTGCAGAGAATTGATAATGCGTTGAATCTGCAATGAAGCGGAGGTATCTTCTGCAATTTTGTCTGATAGGGACATGCAGGTATGCCTCCTTGAGGTCCAAAGTGACTAGCCAAGCATTCTTGCCCAGCATGGGAAGAAGCTGCTGTAGTGTTAGCATCTTGAATTTTGGTACTTGCAGATAGGTGTTCAGAATTGAAAGATCCAGAATGTGTCTCCATGCTTTGTCCTTTCTTGGAACAAGGAAGAGTCTTGAGTAAAATCCTTGTCCCTGCTCCTGTGTAGGTACCTGTTGAATGGCTCTCATGTTCATGAGAGCTGAAATTTGCTTTTGTGCCTCTGCCCATTGATTTGGTGGCAGGTCTGGAATTCCTTTGATCCTTGGTAAGGTATGAAAGTGGAATCTGTATCCTTGTGAGGCAATGTTTAGAACCCATTTGTCTTTTGTGATGATGTGCCAGTTGTCTGCAAAAAATGCTAGTTTTCCTCCCAAGGGTGTTGCAAGGAGAGATTTGCTTGGTAGTTTGAGGATAGAGTCATTGTGTCTGCCTTCTGCCAACTTGGGGCCTGTCTTCTCCTCCTTTCTGGGTAGCAGAACCCTATTGGCGAGGTTTGTAAGGGCCCTGTGACTGACCTCTGCCCCTTGGGCATCTGTATTTGCCCCTCTGTGATCTGTCTGAAGCTGGAAAGGACCAATTTTTTGTTGGCCAATTTCTGCTGAAGCGAGGGGGTTGTACCTGAAAGAAATCCTTGACCGTTTGCATAGATTTAGCCTTATCCTCCATTTTATTTAAAACCTCTTCTGCTTTCACACCAAATAATACATCCTGTTGTAAAGGTGCATCTAATAATTTTGCTTTAACATGGTCAGGGAGGGTTTGCTCTTTTAACCAAGCATGTCTACGAATGACTGAGCCAGTAACAGCTGCTCTACAGGAAGCTTCCAGTGAATCAAATCCGTATTGTAAAGTATACTTGCCCACCTGTTCAGCTGCATGCAACAGATCCTGCATTTCCTTGAACTCAGGCTGTTCTGAGTGTGTGCTCATTTTTTGTTTTAACTGAGACATCAAGAATTGTTGATATTTCAACATGTGAAATTGGCAATTTAATGCTCTCATAGCCAGAGCTGCAGAGGTGTATATTTTCTTGCCCCATCTATCTAGGGCTCTGGAATCTCTTTCAGAGGGCACAGGATTTTTAGCCATAGAAGCCTTTGCTTCCTTAGGACCCTGGGATATGGTTTCTGGGTTAGCTACAGGGCTTTTATAAAGGAATTTGTGCGAGTCAGGTACTCTGTAATATCTGTCTGGTTTGGCTGGAGCAGGAGGTAGAGTGTCTGGATTTAAACTAGACTCCAAGTAGACATCATCCACAAGATCTAAAACAGGAGGAATAGCAAGAGGTCTGTGCTGGGGCAATAGAAGGAACTCTCTGAGCCTTTTCTTAAAATCCGAGTAATCCTGGCCTTCCCAGTGGAAATGTTCCCTCATGGTATGTAATGTTTCCCCAAAGGAGTAGTCTTCAGGGGGAGATGCTGAGGGAATAGAGTCTTCAGCATCAGAATCCTCAAAGTGGAAAGGTGTAATCCTGGTCCTCAGAAGAATCTGAGGAGAGAGAAACCTGGTCGGAGGATGCATAATCCTCCTCTTGTCTTGGTCTTTTATCAGGAGGGGGATGGGAACCCCTGATAAGGGTAATTAAATCTTCAGCCATCTTAAGCATCTGTTTCTTAAGCATGGGGCCTTGACCTGTAGACTGATGAACAGTTTTCTTAGGTTTTAAAGGAGTTTTAAATTTAGCATAAGATTTAATGGTGAGGGTAGTCTGTCTGAAGACACCTTCTGCAACCGAAGGTGTTTCCTATGCACCGGTGTCTAAATCTGCTCCGGTGTCGGTAGATGGCTGTGTGGGCCTAGTAGACTCCGCGTGGGAGTTGGCAGCTGTCTGGGGTTCCAGCTCTGCGGTCGTCAGGGGCTGCGTAGGTGCCTCACTGAAAACCGGAGAACCAGCGACAGGCCCAGCTGAGGCCTCGGGGTCTGGTTTATTCCTAGGCTGCCTGTCCTTATCCTTGCGTTTTTTATGAATTGCGGTCATCGGTTGCTCCGACGGCATGATATAATTGAATTTCCTACCAAAGTAATGCCGTCAAAACGGCATTTGATAGTGTGTTTATTAAACCTAGTGCAATGTGACGTCGTGGTCTGGGCCTAGGCAAGGAATACAATAGGAATGGAAGTCCTTATGTGGCATTTGATTCCCATAAGAAATGCAATTGTTAACTTTTTCTGACATCGGACTGAGGCAAGAAAATGTTCCCCAACGGGGTACTTAGCTTTAGTGAAGACTTCGGACTGAAATTCAAATCGAAAATCTCAGGTGTCGGCCGACTGGTACTTGCGAACTGCTTCTGCTTCGGGCACCGCGCGGCAAGAAAGACTGAAGAAAATGGCATTGGATGCCTCTTATATACCCCTGACACACTGACGCCAGGGAAGAAGCGACAGCAACCGACGCCGGACCAAGACTTTGGAATTCGGGCCGACTGCGGGACCGCCTGAAGGCAGGATAACCCAAGTTAATTCGAACTGTTAATAGCAGCAGTCTGCATTTAAAGTGGAACAGCCTTACAAGACTTTCTGCAGATATATAGATTTTTCTGCATTATTCTGTATTATAGAGCTAAATTGTTGCTTAGATATCTGTTGTCTTAGTGTTCTGCAAATATACAGAGATCAGTATATATTTTTTGGGTTTTATAATTTGCACTCTGATTCCTCACATCTCTGTTGAAACTTTCTTCCCCCCCCCTCATTGTGGTTTCTATTGCTTGTGTGTTGTTAACTCAAGGTTCCTTAATTTGAACTGTTAACAGCAGCAGTCTGCATTTAAAGTGGAACAGCCTTACAAGACTTTCTGCAGATATATAGAGCTGAGTATATTTTTCTGCATTATTCTGTATTATAGAGCTAAATTGTTGCTTAGATATCTGTTGTCTTAGTGTTCTGCAAATATACAGAGATCAGTGTATATATTTTTTGGGTTTTATAATTTGCACTCTGATTCCTCACACTTTGTTGAAACTTTCTTCCCCACCCCTCTCATTGTGTTTTCTATTGCTTGTGTGTTGTTAACTCAAGGTTCCCTTAATTTGAACTGTTAATAGCAGCAGTCTGCATTTAAAGTGGAACAGCCTTACAAGACTTTCTGCAGATATATAGAGCTGAGTATATTTTTCTGCATTATTCTGTATTATAGAGCTAAATTGTTGCTTAGATATCTGTTGTCTTAGTTTTCTGCAAATATACAGAGATCAGTATATATTTTTGGGTTTTATAATTTGCACTCTGATTCCTCACATCTCTGTTGAAACTTTTCCCACCCTCCCTGTTCTGGTAGTAGTTTAAATTTGGTGGCTTTTGCAGTGCCCGCCCCACTGTAGATTTGATCTAGGACACTCCCCCAGTCCCATCTCTTTACCGCATTCTACCTAATAAACCCTTTCTGCACTTGCTTTTAGTCCTTTTTAATTTAATTACATTTTTTCAAACTGTGTGTGGACTAATATTGCTACATACTCAAGTGTGCCAGCTTGCACTGCATGTGAATTGTTTTTACTACTGTTTTTGCTACTTTTTTGAAAAAAAAAAAAAGTTGTAAGCCCGTTTCCTTCCTTTCCTGTAATTAGTGTTCCAGATACAGCTTTGCTGTATCCAGGACTATTTGTAAGCTTCTGAGCCCCCAAGCCTTTCTGTGTTGGAGGGAAGCCTTCTTGCTTATCAGTGGGAGTGGTAAGCAATAGGTAACCTGTCTACCACATAAGGAGTGGTTCCGGCCCAGAATTTGTAGTTATTGGCCGTTTGGGCGGTCTTCCATCTCTCTCAACTTTCTGATTTGAAGGCCTGCATTTGCACTTGTCTCTGTCCTGTAACTCCTGGGCCCATCTCATTTGCTCACTCAAAAGAAAATCTGCTTTTACTGTATTTGTGTTTCTTTCTACTTTATTTTGCTTTTGCGTCATCTTAAAAGTACTCAATTGTATTTATTACTGCTTGGTGTAACTCATTCTAAGCCTTTTAGTTTAAGCACTTGGGCTTCAGACCAGTTGTTTTACATTAGGAAGGTTTGTGGTCTGCACTGTGGTGGCAGGACAGGTAGCTTACATTCTTCTAAGTTGAGAACTGCTGATTCTGGGCTCAGTGTTTGTTATTCTAAAAGTGTATTAATTCTGTTTTAAGCACTTGGGCTTCAGGCCAGTTATTTTACATTACAAGGGTTCGTGGTCTGCACTCTTGTGGGAGGAGAGGCTGGACTCTGCCCTTCTAGCTGGGAATTTCTGGTTAAAGGCTTATAGTACCTGCATATCTAAACTGCTTCTTATTGAAATTTGGTACACCTTGTTTGCTGTAGCATAGACTAGATCCAGACCTGCTGAATCTAGCTTTGTTTGTATAACCTGAGCACTAATCCAGGCATTCTTTAAAGTATTCAAATGTATTTATTACTGCTTGGTAGTAACTTGATTAAAGTGTAGCTATCATTCTAAGTCTTTTGGATTAAGCACTTGGGCTTCAGACCAGTTGTTTTACATTAGGAAGGTTTGTGGCCTGCACTGTGGTGGCAGGACAGGTAGCTTACATCCTTCTAAGTTGGGAACTGCTGATTGAGGGCTCAGTGTCTGTTATTCTAAAAGTGTATTGATTCTGGTTTAAGCACTTAGGCTTCACGCCAGTTGTTTTACATTAAGAAGGCTGTGGTCTGCACTGTAGTGGTGAACAGGTAGCTTACATCCTTCTAAGTTGGGAACTGCTGATTGGGGGCTCAGTGTCTGTTATTCTAAAAGTGTATTAGTTCTGGTTTAAGCACTTGGACTTCAGGCCAGTTATTTTACATTAAGAAGGTTCATGGTCTGCACTCTTGTGGGAGGAGAGGCTGGTCTATGCCCTTCTGAGCTGGGAATTTCTGGATAAAGGCTTATAGTGCCTGCATATTTGAACTGTTTCTTACTGAAATTGGTACACCTTGTTTGCTGTAGCATAGACTAGATCCAGGCCTGCTGAATCTAGCTTTATTTGTATGCTGCTTGTTTGTTTGCTTGTTATTTCCCTGAAACGCTAATTCCACCTAAAACGTGGATTTTCAGCGCTTCTGTGGATCCCTAGTGATATCTGCATTGCTTACTGTACTTATTTCCTTGTTTCACTTGAAAGAAAGTTACTGTTTGTCGTTTTTGCATTTAAGTTACCTAAAACACATTGCATTTAAGTTACCTGGCACTTGCTCACTAAAGCAATTATATAAGTCAGCACTAAAAAATTAAAAGCACTACACCCTCACAAACTTCCCCACTGGCCCTTTTTTTCAATTATAAAGGCATTCCCAATACTATTCTAGCATGTCCAAAGGTCAGTTGTCAATCTCCTCTCCGGTCCAGCTGGTGAATCTGGGAATTTTGAGGCAATGTTACAACTGCCTCATGTACACAGACAACTCTCTCCTCCTCCCAACAAATTCCAACAAATGTGAGAGATGCAACCATATAGCAATACTGGAGGCTAAGCTCTCTCAACTCAGTACTGGCGAAAACAGTCAGGAGGAGAAGGAAACCACACTCACTACAATTCCAATCTCACATAGACCTACCACGACAGCAAACCAAACACATAAACACACAAAAACATACTCGGAGGCTCTAAATAAAAATCTGCCTAAGCAGCAGAGACCTCCAAAGCAGACACCCAAGCAACTGCTACCCCAAAACAAAACTCGTGCAACACATAGCTCACAAAGCCAGTGTGCCGAACAGTCACAGCCCTTAAGGCTAAACAACACACCTGATACACTTGTAATAGGTGACTCTATTGTCAGGCACACTGACGTCCCACTCACCAGGCTGAACAAGGAGAAGGTCACGGTGAGCTGCCTGTCGGGCACTAGGATCCGCCACATAACACAAGCACTCGGGTCACTTCAAGGCAAGTACAAATATGACTCAGTCATTGTCCATGCTGGTGTGAATGACCTGAGATGTACCTCCCTGGACTACATGAAAAGAGACATAAAGGAGCTCTCTGAGCATGTAGCCCAGGCCGGTATGACCCTGACCTTGAGTAGCATCTTACCCTCACCAAGAATGATGCCACAATATGAAGACAAGATGATCAATTTCAACAATTGGCTTAAGTATTGGTGTCATTCAAAGGGGATCCAATGCCTGTCAGCCTGACAAGCCACGATGCTTCGCTAGGGATGGCTTGCACCTGTCACCCCTGGGCTTTCGGATATTGGCAAAGGCTCTTGCTACCCCCATAGTGCCTTTTTTAGGCAAGGCTCAAAAGACAAACCCACCTCCATAGGTATCACAAGGGATAAGAAACTACTCGCCAGAAATCTAAACCTCAAGATGCACGCACTCGAAACTCTCTTTAGCATGGAGAACATCGATATCTGTGCAGTAACAGAAACCTGGTTCAAGGCTCCCGAGAGCACTCCAGCACTACCAGGTTATACCTCACACCATGCTTTTCAATATTCGTCAAAGATACCCACACCTCCAGGTTGGTGGCACAGCACGAAGCATCAGAGACTATCCATGTGCAACTAACAGTGGGTAAAACTGCCTTCCAGTTTATAGCCTGCTACAGACCACCCTCCCAAACCCAGGAACCCCACTCGGCCTTCCTGAGAACACTGGAAAATATGAAGGTTTCTCCAAACACCATTATATTGGGCGACTTCAACTACCCAAATATAGACTGGGAGCATTACTCTAGCTCCAACACCCTAGCCCAAAGGTTCCTAGAATTTATAAACTCAAATGCTATGGAACAACTTGTTACCACTCCCACAAGAGGGGAAAACATACTGGACCTGATCATCACCAACATGGGGACTCTATGCTCCAGACCAGAAGTGTATCCCTCACTGGTAAGATCAGACCATAAACTAATCTCACTGGATATTCACATCCCGACTCCACCCCCTGCCCTGAAAACCACAGTGAAAACCTTCTCTAAAGCAAATTTCACACTCTTCAAAACCAAGGTGGAATCCTTCAAAGCCCCCGGGCCTGTGAAAAATATGGCCCAGACCACAGAATCCTTTATAAATGCATTCTATGAACACCTTCAGGAATGCATGAATCATGCAATCCCAAATAAAACCAAGACCCAATCCTCCAAAGGCAGACGTCCTGTCTGGTGGACCCCAGCCATAAACAAACTATACAATAGAAGGAGGACGCTACTACATGATAGAGCAAAATCCCAAAAAGGGAAGGCATCTCTGATCAGTATTAGCAAAAAACTAAGGCCAGCTTCGAGAGAAAAATTGCACAGGACACTAAGGATAATCACAAGGCTTTCTTTAGTTATGTTAGGAACCTGGGTGGGAATTCCCAGATATGCTCAGAATTAGTCCAAAATGACAAAAAAATACACCGAACCCACAGACATTGCCAACATCCTAGCTGACAGGTTCAGTGCAAACTTCTCCCCCCTCCCCACCAAAAGGGCAAATATTTATCCCAGCAGAGTGCTGCCCCCCTGACATCTCAGATGCTCAGGTAAGAGCTGCCCTCTCCAAAGCAAAAAACACAGCATCAATGGGACCAGACGGTGTCCCGGGCTGTGTCCTACATGAACTCCAAGAAGACCTAAACCCAAACATAAACATGTTCAATCTCAGCCTTACTACAGGATATGTACCCAAAGAGTGGTGTATAGCAACAGTGGTCCCCCTCCACAAAGGTGGTGCCTCAACGGATCCTGGAAACTATCGCCCCATAAGCCTGACTAGCTTGGTCTGCAAAGCTATGGAAAGGATCACCATGGACCTCATAAATAAAGATATTGGGGACCTACAGACACTGGATCCTACCCAGTTCGGCTTTGTTAAAGGCAGATCCTGCCTCTTAAACCTGGTTGATTTCTTTGAAACAGTCACCAAGGCCACTGACAAGGGGAAGGTGGTCCACAAAGCCTACCTGGACCTCGCAAAAGCCTTCGATACAATACCCCACTCGGGCATTATAGATAAGCTCACCAGCTTAAATATAAACCCCTATGTCACTAGATGGGTTGCAAACTGGTTCAAGGACAGAACCCACATGGTTAAAATTGCTGGAGCCATGTCAGACTCCAAACCAGTTACAAGTGGCGTCCCCCAAGGCTCAGTCCTGGGACCTCTCTTGTTCAATATATATTTCTCGGAGGTACAGGCCAACACGGAAGAACTGTGGCTAAGTTCGCAGATGACTGCAAACTGGGCACCATAATCGACTCTCCAGCCGACATGAGCATCCTCCAAAAGGGCCTCATAGAAACAGACTACTGGTGCCAGAGCCATGGCCTCAAGCTAAACGCCAAAAAGTGTATAGTCATCCTCTTTGGCAAAAACAAAGTGCCCACAAATTACCACATAGGTGGTAATCCATTAAGTACAGAAGAAGGAATTAGGGACCTGGGGACCCAAGTTGATAGCAATCTCTCATTTGACAAACACGTGGCCAAAGTGGTTAGAAAAACATTTTATATAGCCCACCTAATCATGAAGGGATTCACATCTAGATCAGGGGAGGTCATCGTGCCTCTTTACTCATCCCTCATCAGGCCCATAAAAGAGTACAATGCCCCTTTTGGGATGTACCTTACCAGACACCTGCAGCAACTGGAAAGACCCCAAAAAGTACCTCACCAAAAGGATCATAGGGCTCAAACAGATGCTATATGCTGCCCGGTTAAAGAAACTCCAGCTCTACTCAGTGGCATACCGCCTGCTCAGAGGCGATCTGTGCCTGACGTATAAAGCCATGTCCAACCCGAAATTAATGGACATGCTGCACCTCAGAAAATCCAAATCCCATCGAAGCCAAGGCCGAGAGACTTGAACCTCAGCACTGAAATAAATAGGACATGCTGGAGGGACAGATTCATAACCCAGAGGCTCCCTTCACTCTGGAATAAAATCCCAGTCCAGGTTAGGCAGAGTCCCTCATTGACTCTCTTCAAGAGGAATCTTGATGAGTGGATGGGAGACTGTAGGTTTACCCCGGGTATCACTTCTGTGTCACTGTTAGACAGAGGCACAGTATACTAACCTCGAAAAAGGGCATATCAAAATTAATTTTAAATGGGTGGCAAAAGCCAAACACACTCTGGCCAGGCTTATAAATGCCCTAGGGCAGATAGCCTAGTATGAACCTATGAACCTATGAAGTGTGATGACTGCAGCAGGGTAACACGATGAACATATACAGTTATGGAATGTCTAGACAGCTCTTTAAGTGTCCTTCGCGAGAGACCCTTGAAAGCTGATGATCTTACGACTTAAAAAGGGCAATGTCAGGCAAAAGAATTAAAATGTGAAATAAAGAATAAAACTAGATGATCTACATTTACAAGGGTGCTCCTTTCTAGCAGTAGTTGCAAACATGTAAGGTGGATTTAATGTTTTAAAAATATCTTAAAGGTTGAGTGCTTGCTTAAAAAAAACACACAAGGATTTTCTAAATGTAAAGGAAAGTGTGCACAAGCTTATTTGCCCCTTGTATGGGGGGTGGGGGGTGGGGGGGCATTGTTTTGCTGCAGAAGCAAAGGTATGCTTTTAGTTAAACAGAAGCTTCAGCATGTATTTAAACATAAATCCAAATGTAGCATACGGTATTGAATGTGAGGACAGATGTCATTATGAACTAATTACTCCCATTTGGGAATTGCATGGTCTGCAGCTGAAAATATATAAGTATATAATTATATTTTTAGTGTGCATTGTTTGCGTTTGGGAGGAGACGGTTACAGTGAAACGTTTTGCCTAAAAAATGGCAACATGAAGGCAAACAGATTTGTTAAACTGAAAAGTCATAACAGGCTTGCCCGTCAGTCATTAATACATTTGTATAATCTGTTAATGGGGACAGCATAAAGACAAATGTGTGAATGTCAAGACACGAACATGATTATTTTGTAGGTTGGCTGCCCTAAGCATACAGACATGGAATATTAATGGTTTGACAAAGTAATACAGAGTGCAAATAGCAATGCTGCAGGAGAAACACTTGCATACAACTGAGCAAAAAAAAAATTGACTAAGAAAGGCTTTCATGGTGGACATTTAGCTGACTGCCAGGGACACAAAAAAAGAGGACTAACACCGACAGAGAAAAGTGTATCAACATAGACAGAATGGGGGGGGGGGACCAATGCAGATTTGTAATATTGAGATGTTACTGAATGGGAAAGAGGAGTACTTTGCTAGTATTTATATCCCACATTAAACCAGTGTGGCAGAACGCAGAAGGATTTGTTGAGAACAGTATGTTAATCAGTAAGGTCTCTTATTCAGCAGGGGGTGAGGAGTGATTAAAGTTTTTTTTGTAAAAATAAATAAATAAATAAATAATGTAGCAACCCAGAAGAGAGACTATAATAAAAGAAGGACAATGTCCAAAGACAAACAGGAAAGTATTTGGGACAGAGGATATCATAAAATTCCTAAGAAATCAAAAGGAATAGACTTACTACTCTCCAAGATACCGTAATTGGGCCTGATAAGCTAGAAACCATGCATCTCAGGCACATACGTATATACCTGAAAAATTTGAAACTCATCCAATAACTGTTTCAGACTGCATCTCTATAGTGACTCTGGAGACACAGAGAAATAACGTAAACAAAAGACACTGGGCTATCTGTTGAAAATAAAAAATAGAGACTGGGTAACAGACGAACTGCAAAATCCTGTAAGGAACACAGAAGGTATCACACAAGGCTTAGCTATCACTTGGGAAAACACAAAGCTAGACTTTAAAACTTGACAGAAATGAAAGCAAGGGAAATGGAAACAAAAATCACCCAGAAGGACTTAAAAGATGAAGATGGTATAAAACAATAAAAGAAATCATATAATGAAAAAAGAAGAGCAGATGCACTCATCTAAGGAGAAAAGTAATGACCAGTTAGACTACAGAAATTAATACAGAAGTACAGCAATTAATCAAATGTGCTTTGATTGTAATTCAAGAGCTCTGAGACTGATGGCTCAAAAACATAAGAAAATAAAAAGTAGAAAAAATAAGTTGTAAAACTTAAAGATCCTGAGACAATTAAAATGACTAAGGACTCAGAGGAAATTCAGAAGATATTCAGGGGGTTTACGAAAACGTGTACAGGGTAGAGGACCCATACAGCCTGATCAAGGAACCATCAGAAATATTTTAGTGACCTGAACATGCTCATACTAAGGGATGTAGAAGTGGGTCAACCAACAGTGCAGATAGTGAGGGGGTGAAACAGAAGTTGTGATGTATAACCAATCACATATAGAGTCTTCAGGAATAGCAGATACCTTAAAGAAATCTGGAAAATAGGTGGTCAAAATTTAACAGAAGTCTGGTAAATACTGTTCAATAACATTTTGAACAGTGTGGAAGTACTTAGCTGTGGAAAAGTGCAGCAGTGACTGTTACCAAAACAGGCCAAGGACCCAGCAGACCCTTTAGCATACACTCCTCTTTCAATCCTGATTCATGATTATGAAATTTTTATGCCGATACTAGCTCAGAGAATGGGAAAAACTCTACAAAGGTTAGTGGACTTAGATCTAACTGACTTTGTATAGTGGGAAGCAAACATTCAGAAATATTAATAAAACTTTAATAAAACAGAAGGAAGAGGAGCACAGGAAATTACAGCTACTGCTGCTTAGCTTGGATGCAGACAAAACATGCAACCGGGTCTGCTGGGACTTTATCAACATGGCAATGGCAGAATTTTCATTTTCAGGAAAAAATAATCGTGTTAATACCAAGAATATATAGAGGGGCAAGGATTAAGGGAAGGGGCCCTTTCAGACAGACTGGGTATGAGTAAAGGAATAAGGCAAGGATGTCCATTCTCCCCTTTGTTGTTTCCATTCTATTTGCAACTTTTAGCTAAGAGGTTCACAGATTTAAGGATATAATTGGTATGGATGCTAGGAGGAACAATTTCTGTTTGCTGATAATATAGTGTACCTGACAAAACCAGAACAGATTTTACTATTCTGTTATTGAAGCAAAGTCAAATGTTTCTGGGCACAAAGTAAATGAAGGTAAACAAAGGCAAAAGCAGTGGACTATCCACACATGAAGTGCAGTGGTACCAGTACCTATGGGGGCACAATAAGACGAAATGTCTGGGCATCTGGGTTAAAAGAGAAACAGACATCAGACATGGTAGCCAATGATACATTAAACAGACTAAACAGACAATAATTAGAAAACTGAGGGAGTGGAGAAAAAACAGCTGTGTACGGTCTAAGTATCTATCGTACTTCTCACTGTTACAGTATTCGTCACTATTCCTAGGTAGGTACCAGGCTATAGGTCCTAGGGCCTCTACAAGCCCAGCCATAACTATTCCCTGGCTATTGCTTCCCACAAATATTTACTTTCCTGGACCCCTGTTCTAGCAGGGCTACTGATGTGATCCCCAGGGTGAATTTCCTATCTCCCATCCAATCGTCACGGTTCCTCTTGAAGAGGGCCACTAAGGCGCTCTGCCTGAAATGTATGGGCAGCCTATTCCAGAGTATAGGAAGTCTCTGGGTCAGGAACCTATCCCTCCAGCATGTTCTAGTCATCGTGATGAAAAGGTTAAGATCCCTGGAATGTGTGGCTCGGAAGGATTGGGATTTAAGTGTAGCATGTCCATCAACTCTGGGTTTGACATTGCAGCATATGTTAAGCAGAGATCGCCTCCGAGTAGGCGATATGCGACAGAGTACAGCTGGAGTTTCTTTAGATGGTTAGCATAAGGCATCTGCTTTAGGACTGTGATTCTTTTTGTGAGGGATTTCTGTGGCCTTTCTAGTTGTTGCAGATGTCTTGAGAGGTACATACCAAACAGGGCACTGTATTCTATAATGGGTCTAATGAGGGATGAGTACAGAGGGACGACCTCCTTCTTTCTGGATGAAAAGCCCTTAGTGATGAGGTGTGCCATGTAGAAAGATTTTCTAACTGTTGTGCCTATGTGGTTATCAAAGGTGAGACCACTGTCCACCTGTGTCCCTAGGTCTCTTATCACACTTTCGGTATTTAGTGTATTGCCACCTATGTGGTAGTTCACAGGTACGTGTTTTTTTCCCAAAGGGCACAACTATACATTTTTTGGCATTTAGCTTGAGCCCATGGCTCTGGCACCAGGCATCTGTTTCAGTAAGGCCCTTTTGTACTATATCCACATCATTTGGGGATTAAATAATGGCTCCCAGCTTACAGTCATATGCGAACGTTGTAACCCAGAGTCACTTAGTGTTGACCTGTACTTCGGAGAAGTAGATGCCAAACAAGAGTGGTCCCATGACAGAACCCTGCCGTACACCACTTGTCACTTGTCTGGAATGATTTGGAGTTGGCTACTTTTACATTGTGTGTTCTGTCAGTAAGCCAGTTTGCAACCCATCGAGTAACATAGGGATTAATGCCCAGCTTAGTAAGTTTATCTATGATTCCAGATAGGGGGATGGTGTCGAAAGCCTTGGCGAGGTCCAAGTACGCTGTGTGAACCACCTTACCCTCGTCCATGGCTCTGGAGACTGATTCAAAGAAGTTGATCAGTACAGGAGGCAAGATCGGCCCTTTACAAACCCAAACTGGGTGGGGGCCAGTGTTTGAAGATTGCCAATGTCTGTTTATAAGTTCCATGGCCTTGCAGATCAGGCTCATTAGACTAATGGGACGGTAGTTCCCGGGATCCAAAGTGGATCCCCCTTGTGGAGTGGGATGACTGTAGCTGTGGGCCACTCTGTGGGCACGAAGCCTGAGGTGAGGCTATGATTAAAAAATAAGTTATGTACTTACCATAACATTTCATCTGAGTAGTTAGACTTCATTCTTCTGCACATATGGGTATTCGGATCAGAGCCGGCAAAACTTTTCAAGCATCAGCTCCGAGCTCCAAGCTCCTCCCCTACCTATATTACATCACTTCCTCCTATCTAGCCCCAGATCGAGTTTGCTGTCACTAAATGTCAACATAACCACAATCCTAAACAGGATAAACCTGAAGAATGAGGGGGACGGAGGGAGGGAAGGTGCAGAAGAATGAAGTCTAACTACTCAGATGGAACGTTATGGTAAGTACATAACTTCTTTATCTGAAGTAGTTAACTTCATTCTTTCTGCACATATGGGACAGAGTCCCCAGCTACTAGTATTCCTGGGAGGCCCTTATGGAAGGATAATTCTGAGCACCACAAAGCCAAAGGATGCTCTCCCTCTAGAAATAAGATCTAATTTATAATGAAAGATGAATGTGTGCGAATTGGCCCAAGTCGCTGCCGGACAGATATCGTCTAACGGAACTCTTGACCAGAAAGCTGCAGAAGTGGCCATTGCCCTAGTGGAATGAGCCTTCAATACACCAGGAGGAGATAAAACTTTGTCCTTATAAACTTGTGCAATACAAAGAGTGATACACCTTGCTAAGGACCCTTTCGAAACTGCTTTGCCCAAAAATGGTTTTGAAAAAGAGAGAGACAATTGATCCGACTTCCAGAAGGGTTTAGCCCTATGGAGGTAAAAACAAAGCTGTCTATGGACATCCAATAAATGAAGCTTATGTTCACCTCTATTTTGGAAATTTGGGAAGAAGACTGGCAAACTTATAGATTGATTAATATTGGCTGCTGAGGACACCTTGGGAAGAAAAGAAGGGTTCATACACAGCAAAACCCTATCCTTGTGGAAAACCAAACAGGGGGGGCAAGGAGGATAAGGCCTGCAACCCTGAAACTCTTTTGGCTGAAGTGATGGCAACCAAGAATGCTGTCTTCCACGACAAAAACTTCATCGGAACTGAACCGGCTGGCTCGAAAGGGGGAGAGGTCAAAGCTTGAAGGACTAAAGTCAGATCCCAGGGGGGCACTGTTTCTTTAACTGGTGGTCGCAATAAAAAAGTGCCCTTCAGGAAAGCTTTACACAATTTGGCAGAAGCCAGAGCAACCTTATTTTCACCTACATGAAAATTAGAGATGGCAGCCAGTTGAACCTTGATGGTGGAAGCACTTGCGTCTGATAGAAAAAGATCGACCAAAAAATCCAATATGACCAGAATAGGGGCTGTAAATGGGTTCTGATTGCATTGAGAGGCCCAAATGCAAAAACATCTCCACTTGCTATTGTAGAGTTTCCTAGTGGAGGCTTTAAGAGAAGCTACCAGAATGTTCTTAACAGGGGACGAAAGTCCAGGAGTCCTGATGATCACAGGAACTGGAGCAGCCATGCCGTCAGCTTGAGACTGTCCAGGTTGGGCATGGGCAAGCCCAAAGGGTGAGAAATTAGATCCGGGCATGGATCTAGAGTCCATGGAGGAGCCAACAGGTGTGACCATAGGAAGGGAAACCACACTTGGCGAGGCCAGAAGGGTGCTATGAGAATGACTTTGCACTGCAGCCGGCAAGCTCTCTGAAGGAACTTCGGAATAAGAGGTAACAGGGGATAAGCATACAGTAGCCCGGGAGGCCAAGCATGGACTAGAGCATCCCTCGGGACATCCCCCGGAGGGGGGATCAGAGCGAAGAAGTTGCTGCACTTCGTGTTGGAAGGAGATGCGAAGAGATTGCAGCAAGGTTGACCCCAAACAAGGAAGATTTTGTCTGCCACTGATTGTTTCAGAGACCACTCGTAAGGCAGAAGGATTGCCCTGCTGAGACTGTCTGCTAGAATGCTGGAGCGTCCTGGGATATGCATTGCTATGAGAAACCGGCTGGTGGATATGGCCCACTCCCAAACCCTTATGGCCTCGTGACAAAGGGGGTAGGATCGGGTCCCTCCCTGTTTGTTTATATACCAGACTACAGACTGTTGTCTGATTGAATGGCTACCATCCCCGGAGGTAGGATAGGGTGGAAGGCTCTCAACACTAAAAGCACTGCCCTCATCTCCAGGACACTGATGTGTAGCTTGGTCTTTGGAGAGGACAACGTGCCTTGGACCGTTCTTCCCAGGAAGTGCCCCCCCACCTGAGCTGGGAGGCATCCGTGGTCACCGTGGCTTGAGCCAGAGGGGCTAGAAAACTGCACCCTGCAAAAATGTCCGCTGATTGAAGCCACCACTGGAGTGATGTTCTGCATGTCCGGTTGATTCGGATGTGGAAACTCATTGGGAGGTCTAGCCAGGACCACTGAACTGCTAGATTCCACTGAAGGACTCTCATGTGAAGATGTGCAAGAGGGAGGACAGAGATTGAGGCTGCCATCGAACCCAGGGCCCTGAGAACATCGGCTGCTATGACTACAGAGTGATCCAAGATCGCTGATACATGGAGTCTGAGATTTTCTATCCTTTCCGGGGTGAGAAAAATCTTTGACTGAATCGAATCCAACCATGCCCAATGAAGTCTATGATCTGAACCGGAGTCAGGTGGGACTTGTTGAGGTTGATCGTGATACCTAACTTGTGAGCCAGACCGAGGAAGTAGTGTAGGGCCTGACAAAAGAGATGTTTGGTGGATGCAGCGAAGAGCCAGTCATCTAGGTAGGGGAATACCTGAATGCCCTGAAGTCTCTGGTGAGCCGCTATGACCGCCATAACCTTGGTGAACACCCTGGGGGCTGTGGTGATACTGAAGGGTAGGGCTCTGAATTGAAAGTGACTGGCCCCTAGCCGGAAGCGTAGAAACCTCTGGAGCTCCTGTGGACCTTGATGTGATAGTAAGCGTTCTAGAGGTCTAACGAGCACATCCAGTCGCATTCTTTCAGAAATCGTAGAATGGACTGTAAAGTGACCATCCGGAATTTTTGTTTCTCTACCAACAGGTTGAGGATAGACAGGTCCAGAATGGACCTGAGGTCCCCCGTCTTCTTTGGCACTAAAAAGAACCTGGAGTAGATGCCTGATCCGGATTGATCTGGGGGGACCGGTTCGATGGCTCATTTTTGTAGCAGCTTCGAAACCTCTAATGCTGCAGCCTCCCAGTGAGTGGGTGGAACATCTGGAAGGCGTGCTGGAGTTATGGGACATGAAATGAAGGGGATAGAATATCCACTGGGTATGATGATTAACACCCTGTGGTCTGCAGTAATGGACTCCCATGCCGCTGGATGTAAGGAAAATCTTCCCCCGACTGCCTCCAGAGTAGAGCAGCCGGGCAACCCCTCAGGGTTGCTGTGCGGGTCTGTCGGAAAAAGGTTCCCTAGACCCGATGTTTCTGGGACCCCCCTCTGCCTCTGGGACGGCGTCGGTCTTGTCCCCCTCTACCTCTGGGGGACGAATATTCCTGAGTGTCACGAAAAGACTCATTTCTGGAACCACATTTTCTTTTGCCCCTTTTGGTTCCTGGAATAGGACCTCTGGGGGTTAGAGAAGCGGATCCCGATGGCTGACAAAGTCTTTCCCTCCTTCTCACTCTGGGTTAGTGTGTCACGTACAGTCTTACCAAAAAGGGATGATCCATCGAAAGGGGCGTTGATGAAAGATGCCTTAAAGGGGTCCGCAAACTGACACAGCCTGATCCAGGCGTGTTGCCTCAAGGCAACGCCTGTACCAGCAGCTCTAGTGGCTCCCTCCGTAGCATGAGAGAGGAGATGCATAGAGGTATTAGTCACTGATTTCAGTGTAGTCATCTTCGCAGTAAAGGACTGCTTATCCTGCTGCGACAGAGACTCCGGGGGCGACTCAGTTAGTTCTGATATAAGGTCTCGCTGCAGTTGGATGACATATGCCAAGTAATTCAGCGCACGGATAGAAATTGTCGCTGATGAGTACATGCGCTTCCCGAAATGATCCATCGATCTGGACCCCTTGTCTGGTGGATGAACCGAGGAACTCTCCTGTGCCAGTTCCTTCTTTGTGGCTGCTGCAACCACCAAAGCGTCTACCGGGGCTCCCTTGGACCATGCCTGCCTGTCTGACAGCGGGGAAAGAATTTTGTCTGGCCTTTTGGGTATAGGCTCTATGGTGTCAGGATCCTTCCATGCCCTAGTGGTGATGAGGTCCACCAAAGGGTCAGCTGGAGGGGAGACCCAGGAAGTAGATGGGCCCGCGCCAAAGGCCTCCAGGAATACGGACTCATCCGCAGAGGGTTTGGGGGCTGACCAACCTCCTCTTTGGCAGAGGATCTCCATAATGTCTCCAAACGAGACGTCCTCGGTAGGTGATCTGGGGGAACCCTCTCCTTCATCCAAGTCTGTATCAGTGGTAATGGACTCAGGGGAGTCCAAGTGCCTCCTCTTACACTTGCGCTTATGAGGTTCCTCTCCAGTGGGACTCTCTGAAGAGGATTCATAAGCCTCCGGGGGTTCCCTGAGGGGAACAACCTGGGGTTGCTTTGGCATGGGCTGTCCCTGAGACAGAGTAATGGGAGCAGAATCAAAAATCAGAGGGGTCTGGGTAGGATCCAAGTAGGTGAGCTGTGGCCTCAACCCCTGAGAGAGAACCCTTTTCACTGCCCCGAATGCCGATGGAAAGCACACCACCTTAGCTCATAAGGATGAGGCTCTCCCCCGATCCGAAGCAGGGATCGGAGCCAACGGCAGGGTAGTCTGGGCACCGAGGATGGGATCCGAAAGAGCAAGATCTCGACCCTCGGGTCCGACTCCCCAACCATGGCTCCAAGAATCTCCTGGATCTGAGATCAGATCAGAGGAACTCAAGGTGACGGCCGCGTCGAGGAAACGAGAACCATTGGAGCCGACCCAACAGCTCCGAAAGGTCTCGGACCAGAGAACCCCAAACCGTTGGGTCAGATCGGGGAAGGAGAAATAGGGTGGAACATAGTTGTAGAAGAACCCTCTCCAATGGTAGAGGGCCCTGGTAAGACCCCCATCTGAATCTGGTTCTGGATGAATCTCCTCATCAGCCTGTTCATATCAAGGTCGGAGACACTCCGAGTTGACCTGGAGGAAGCAACCGACTCGGGTCTGGGCCGGATCCGAGGGGAGTGTCTCAGCTCCGATGGCTCCATCGGCTCTGGCGAGAAACGGGGAGAGCGGAGCCAAGGAGAACGAGACCTGGGTGCCTTTGAAGAGGGGCTGGAGAAAGACTCCCTGTCTGGTGATCTTTTTCTGGGCCTGTCCCTCTCTTTGTGGTGCTTCTCCTTCTTTCTTCTGCCCCTACCTTTCTGGGACGAATCCGATGTAGCAGGCCTGATGGGAGGTTGAGTCCCTGCCTGCACAGTGCCACTGGCTGGGGAGGAAACCAAGGCAGACTCCAGGGCAGAAGCTGGTAGCAGACCTTTAGCCACAAGCTTAACCCAATGATCCTTCAGTGCCCTAGGGTTAAAGCCTGAACAAATGTCACAGGATGCAGACAGATGGGCAACCCCTAAACATAGAACACACAGAGTGTGGCCATCGGCTGATGAGAGCTTATGACCACACTCTGTGCATTTCTTAAAAAGAACCTAGGCTGGTCAGCCATAGTGGAGAACAGTAAAAGCTCTAACTGCCCACACACACACTTAACAAGGGATTGGGCCTAGGCGGGAAACCAGACTACAAAACAGTACTACACAAACACTTTTAAAACTAACACGACGACCAAACGCGAAGAAGGGAGGAAAAAGGGAAAGGTATTCACACCCAACTACACTAATAAGACCAAAAAACCTTACCACCTTGCTTAGAGCTCAGAGACCACGATGCTGACTCAAAGTGGCAAACGAGATCTGGGGCTAGATAGGAGGAAGTGATGTAATATAGGTAGGGGAGAAGCTTGGAGCTCGGAGCTGATGCTTGAAAAGTTTTGCCGGCTCGGATCCGAATCGGATCCAAATACCCATATGTGCAGAAAGAATGAAGGTAACTATTTCAGATCAACTCACATAAGTGAGAAGCCAGTTCATTTTGTAGTTCATGCAGTACACAGCCTGGGATGTCATGTGGTCCCATGGATGCTGTATCCTTGGCTTTGGAGAGTGCATTTTTTACCTGAGTGGCTGTGATTACCAGAATTTGTCATTCTGTCGATATTGAGATGGGCCCTTTAGGGGGTAAGAGGGGAGGTGAAGTTGGCACAATCTATCTGCCAGGATATTGACAACATCCTTGGATCAGTATATCTAGTGCCATTCTACTGTAGCTCAGAGCAGATCTGAGTATTGCCATTTAGATTCTTGACATAGCTATAGAATGCCTTGTGGTTGTCTTTGGAATCTTTGGCAATTTTGTTTTCGTAACTAGCTTTGGAAGATTTTATGAGGGATCTCAGCTTTCTACTGAGGCTGGTGAGGGAGTTTGTTTGAATCCTGGGTTCTTCCTCTTTTGTGCAACAGTTTCTACCTTCTGTTGTACAGCTTGTTTATGGCAGGGGACCACCAGACTGGCTTCTTCTTTTTTTTTTTATTAGAGGACAGTGTCTTGGTTCTATTTGGGATAACTCGGTCCATGCATGAGTGAATGTGCTCATACAGCACCTTAGTGTAGGATTCAGCAGTTGAACTTCCTTTTCCCATCTGCATGGGTGTCATGAAGTTTGTTACTTCTGACTTGAGAAGCATGAAGTTGGCTTTGGATAAGTCTTTTTATGGCGGTTCCCTTAAAGGGGGGTGGGATGTGGATATCAAGGGTGATTAGCTTAGGGTCCAATCTGACCAATGAGGGGGTGACCACTGGTGTGGAGCATCGATCTCCCATGTTGGTAATGACCAGGTCTAGAACACTGGTACCATTGGTGGGACTATAAATTAGTTGCTCTAGGGTGTTGGAATTTATGAATTCCAAGAACCGTTGAGCAAAGGTGTTGGTACAGGAGTAGTTTTCCCAGTTAATGGCAGGGTAGTTGAAATCACCCAGTATTAGGGTGTTTGGTTGTATCTTAATATTTTCCAGTATGTTTAGAAAGGTGTAGTGAGAATCTTGGGGCATGGTGGGGGATCTGTAGCAAGCTACAATTTGTACTGCAGTCTTACCTAGTGTTAGTTGCACCTGGAGAATTTCAGATGCATTGTGTTGGGCAACCAGCCTGGAGGTGTGAATATCCTTGGTGAATATGGACACTCATCCACCTTTAGTGTTTCGGTCCTGGTTTGGTGGCCGAAAAGTGTGGTACGAGTTGCAGCCTGGTATTGCAGGGGTGCTCTCTGGAGCTTTGAACCAAGTCTCAGTTACTGCACAGATATCATTGTTCTCCATTTTTAGGAGAGCCTCGAGAGAGTGCATCTTGAGGTTTAGACTTCTAACATTGAGTAGCATTACCTTAAGATTTTGCTTGCTGAGGATGGTCAAATGTCTCGCCAGCATAACAAAGCCTTTACACCTTTCAGGTGCCATACATCAGAAATATGTCCTACATGCAAGACGTAAGGTACATATGTGAGGTATGAGTACCTACTCCTCAGAACTGAAGTGCCCCAAAAGAATCACAGCAGCCCCAAATGAAAGCAAGAACATGTACATCCAGGAAGGGAAGAAGGAGAAAAGGATGTAAGAAAGACCCCTAAGCCAGAACGAAAGCAAAAAAAAAGTAAAGGGGATTGGAGGGAAGGACAGAGTACTGCAACAGTGAGAAGTACGACATCTACTGTTAATGGTAAGTCCTTACACAACTGTCCTATGTCCTTTCTCATCACTGCTGCAGTACTCTTCATCTTTGGAACACTACAACAGCTATTGCAAAGTATGGGAGGAGGAAGCCACAGAAGTGCCCTCCAAAAACCCATTAAGGATGGCCCAGGCAAAGCTCACCCTAGCCCTAGAAATGACATTCAACTTGCAATGTCTGGTCAAAGTGTTATTAGAAGACCAGGTAGCACCTTCCACGATGGGTCTAGTATCCAGGACCTTGAAAAAAGTACAAGAAGAGGCCACCGCCCTGGTATAATGAGCAAGAACAGAAGAAGAAGAAGAAAGTCACTTGTTGTGAAAAAAATAGCAAAAATAAGTTGCCTTAGAAATCCCAGAGGAGATGATTTGCCTTGATAATGTCAAACCCAACTTCCTGGCATGAAAGGAGACAAAAAGTTGCTCAGATTTCCTGAAATGTTTTGTCTTGTCTAGGTGATATCTGTGCTGACTGTAAATCAAAGGTGTGAAGAACTCTCTCACCAGGATTCTGTGGAGAATGGAAAAAAAGAGTGAAGATCAACTGATTCAAGGATAAATCACTAACCACCTTGAGCAAAAAGATGGACTGGTATGAAGAGACACTCTGTCCTTATGAAAAAAACAAAAAAAGATGGAATTGCCAAGAGCACTTTAAAGTTCAGAGACACTCTTGGCAGAAATAAGAACCACCAACAATACACCCTTCCAAGTACAATGTTGTAGGAAAGAAGAAGAAATTGCAGGTTCAAAAGGGGACTGAGTCAACTGTTCAAGAACAAAGTTAAGGTCCTAAGAAGGAGGACTAGGCTTTCTTGGATGCCAAATATAAGGGATGTCCTTTGGAAATTATTTGACTTCAAAACTAGAAGCAAGAGGGACTCAGAGACAGACAAGCATTAATAACTGGCAAATTAATTTTAACAGATGAATATGGCAAGCCAGAATTAAGCAAATCACACAAAAAAGAAAGGACCATAGAAATACCTACAGAAAAAGGGTCTAGGTCAAGTTTTAAACACCAAATGGAAAATCCTTTCCATTTAGTGACATATGCTTTTCTAATAGTGGGTTTTCTGGCCTCCTGCAAATCAAGAAACACATCCTCAGAAAAATTGTGTCTAAAATGAATCAAAACCCTATCACCTAAAGTATCAAGTGAAGAATGGGGAAGTTAGGGTGAATGAGAGATCCTTTATCTTGTGTGAGAAGATCCATCCTGTGAAGTAACTTGTGATGACTGTCCATAGCCAGATGAAACAGAAAGGGAACCAGTGCTGTCTGGTCCAAAAGGTGCAGGATTTTGAGCCTGTTCCACATGATCTTGTGCAGGACTTTTGGTTGTACAGGAAGAACGGAAGAAGGGGATAGGCATAAAGAAATATTTTCTTCTAGGACAAAAAGACATGGCATCCACTTTCCAAGCCAGAGTACTTGGCACTCGAACAGAACTGGGGAAGCTGTCTCTTCAAAATGGAGGCAAAAGGATCTACTTGAGGAATACCCACCAATGTACAATGTCCAGAAACACATCCCTGTGAAGCATCCATTCATGAGGATACATCCTGGCCCTGCTCAATGTCTGCCACTAGACTGTGCTCTGAAGGAATGTAAATCGTCTAAAGAACCAAGTGATGGAGGACAGCAAAATCCCAAGCCTGAAGAACTAGCCTGCAAAATAAGATTTTGTGCCCCCTTGTTTGCTGATACAAAACACGACTATGGCATTGTCTATAAAAACTTTTAGAGGACCTGGAACCGAAAGGGAGTAGAAGGCTTGGAGAGCTAGAAATAGAGCCATAAACTCCTTGATGTTGATATGGTCTGCCAGTTGTTGATGCAACCAAAGACCCTGGACTTTTGAGGCGCCCCAACCTTGACTGGAAGCATCTGTCTACAACTCCTGAATAGGGAAAGCAACCTGAAAAGGCAGACCTGGATTTAGGGAAATCTGGTGAATCTACCAGTGGAGCTTGAGCTTGAAACAAGGCAGGAGAGGAACCAGATAATCCAGAGGAGGCAGTGCTGGAGCCAGTCTTGACATACCATTGAAATTACCTCACGTGGAGTTTGGCAAAGGGAGTCATGGGAATGGTGGATGTCAACTACCCCACAGCCTGAAGAAATTCCCTTTCAGGAAGGACTGGAAGAGGTAGAAGGAACAGTCAAAGACAGGACCTTGGAAGGTGGGAGGCAAGCCAACATTGGAATGGTCTGAATCATGCAACCCAGGATCGCTTGGTCCTAAGAGGGAGTCAACACAGATTTTTTGAGATTGAGGGTGAAGCCCACACTGCATACAAAATGCATAATGAAGTACAGATCTTAAAACAGGAACTGCTGAGAGGAGGCTTGAAACAAAGGTCATCCAAGTAAAGGAATATTTCAATTCTATGAAGTCTGCAGAAAGCTACCACAGGGGCCAGACATTTGGTAAAGATGCTTGATGCAGTAGAAAGACTAAAAGGCAAAGCAGAAAACTGATAATGAGAGGAAAAAACAGAGAAACTAAAACTTTCTAAGAGAGGGTGAACAGAGATGTGGAGGTAAGTATACTTCATATCCAGAATACCAGAAAAGGTTGAGAAAGCAACAGAGGGAACATCCTGAAAGAGGAAACTTTGAGAAAGACGTGGATAAAGGACAGATCTAAAACAGGCCTCCATGACCCATCCTTTCTGGGAAACAGAAACATCCTGGAATAACAATCTCTCTGTTGAGAAAAGGGGACAGGATGGATGGTTTCCTGTACCACCAGATCCTGAATAACTAAAGGAAAATGTAGGAGCTGACAAGGAGGAGGCTGAAGAAGGCCTGAGAATGGAGAAAGGAACTTTCAGATCACAAAATAACCATTTTGGATAATGGAAAACACCCAAGTGTCCATGGTTACCAGTTCCAACATGAAAACATTCAGTCTGAGGGAAAGAAGAACATAGCAGAGGGGTAGGAGTGGCTGAATGTCAAATAAAATCAGATTTGTCAGGGAAAGGAGGCTTTTGACCTTTAGAATCCAGAGAAGCTTGTCTTGAAAAGCATTCATCAATGCCTTCTTGCCCCCAGAAGGCTGTTTAGACTGCCTACAAACAAAGGAAGGTTTACATGGATAATGGTCTCTCCTGTTTCTAAATTTCAGAGAAAAGACTTGTTTCAAATCCTACACAATTTTACCTTTATTCTGAAAGGTCTTAAACATTTCAGCAGCAGCGCCAAAGAGATTCAAGTTGTCTAAGGGGGATTTAATAATTTGGCCTTGATGTCTTCAAGCAGACCATGGAGGTGTAACCAAGAATACCTCCTCTTTACAGATCCTGATGTGCAGCTGCCTTAGAGGAGGCATCAGCAGCATCACAGCTGCATTTAATGGAAGGAAGTGCCAACCGAAAAGCAGAGCGTAAAAGGGAAATGGCAGAAGGCTTACCCTCTGAATCAGTCATATTAGCCACAATGCCCCCAAGCTGGGAGAGAAAAGTCAGGACATACCTAGTCATATGGAACTGGTTATTAATAGCCCTGAAAACTAAGGTAGCAGACGTATATGCTATTTTACCATGCATGCCCATAGCATGGCTGTCATCAGAAGGTAAAAACTTAGAAGAGGACAGCAACTTGGATGGTTCCCCAGTGGGTATGGAAATAACAGCAAGATCAGAGGAAGGGCTTTTACACAAAAGCTTTTGAGCTTCAGGACCTTAATAGAACCTGCCCAGTTTCTTAGGGGCAGGAAGATGAGAATTAAGGGCCTGAGAGCCTGTAAGGAAAGTATCCAAAAGTTCACGCAGAATTGCGAGGACTACAGAAGGCAGAAGATAATCTATTTGTAAGAGTTTATAGTACCTTTTTGAATGTTAGAAACATGGGAACAGTCCTACTTAGCGTTCCATCATATGAACTACCGCATCTCTGAAGGACTATTCCTCCATAGGAGAGTCAGGAAAAAAGTGAATCCTCTTCTTCAGACCCCCAAAGCAAGAGGACAGTGGGTCTGAGAAAAGTAATCTTAAGCCTCTAGGATGTATGGAAGGAGTGGAAGACCAAGAAACAAAAGTAGGAACAGATAATCCTTCAGGGGGCTTAAGAGCCATAACAGCACCAAAAATCCCCAGAGTAAAATCCAGCCATTCTTTGTGGCATTCTTAGCCACAGGGGCCACATGCTTAGTTTTCTGCTTCTTTTTCAAATGAACATCAGTGTTAGCAAATCTAGGATGTTCAGACTCCTGCCTAGATTCAATCAGGATACCAGGAACATCTTTCTTAACAAGTATTTGAGGAATCCCCCTAAGCCCCTTTGAAATAATCAGACATGGCACCAGATGTAGGCCTAGCTGACAGCACTGGATGGTCCTTGTGTTCTTTATCTAACCTGATGGAGACATCCGGTGCAGGCTGGACAGCAGCAGGATCAGTATGTTCCTTTTTGGCTTTCTTCATAAGTGGCAGCTGAACATGGGGGTAGGCAGATTCAGCCATGGAGTCCTGAGCCAAAAGCTTCAACTGCTGGTTCTCCAAATAAATAGGCGGAGATGACAGAGGACTGCGGAGTGTCTTAGGGACATCACCTGGCAAATCCCACACTGTGTATGGCTGCATGAAGCACCAGAAAAGGTCACTTTTTATGTCTATCATTATAGGGAATCTGCCTCCAACACTCACATTTTCCTTTCCTGAGTGACATGTAAATTAAAAAGAAGAAAAGAATGAAAGGAATGAACAGACCCCGATGGAGCACTTACCTTTAGACGGCTCGGTAGTTAAACCAACTCAGTGAACTGCTTGTAGACTGAATTCAAAGGTAGCATTCCGACGATCAGCAAAGCACTTCTGAGGATTAGGCACTCATACACCACATATGTACTTTACGCTTGCACATAGGGCATACATCTGACATACGGTGCCCGAAATGTGCAAAGGCTTTGTAATGCTGGTCGTACATTCAGCTATCCTCGGCAAGACATCCAAAGAGTGAGGAATACTGCAACAGTGATAATTAAGACATTAACAATTATGGATTTAGATAAGATAAAGGAAGTGAAGCTGTTCTTAGTCCTTCTTGTGTTATATATGGGTTAAGCTTACTTTTTCCAGTCCAAAGAGAAGTTATGGAAAATAATTAAAGGACATATAAAACTGTATATGGGAAGGAAAAAGAGCAAGGGTCATTTGGGGTAAGATTATCCTTTCTTAGATTAAGGTGGGGCAATTAGGACTGCTAGATTTCAGGAGTTATTTTAAGGCCACTCAGACATAACACAGCAGCAGGTTACATTTCTGAACAGAAAAGAATGGCATTAACTCAAGGTGGAAACGCAAGGGACAGAAAAAGAATGTTTTTCCTGGACACAAGCACTTAAAGAGAAAGCGATGAACCATACACTGGATTCTGATTTAGAAAATTGGCAGAAAATATAGTTATAACAAGGTCTGTCTGTCTTTCTTTCGGCTTTTCCCAGTTAGGGGTCGCCACAGCGGAACTCCGGTCCGCTAATGATTGGCAGTAGATTTTTACGTACTGGCTTGCCAGGCCTAACGCACAACCTTCAACGAAGGAACGATCATTCACGCATGTCGCTACACAGAAGACGCTCTGAGAATCGAACGAGCAACATCTAACTGTGAGGCCACCACCGCACTATAGTTATAACAAGGTAAATTTAAAAAAAGAAAATCCTGCCTATAGGTATATCAGTAGTTAAAGATAGAGGTTAGGCAGACCGCAGTATAGTTATAACAAGGTAAATTTAAAAAAAGAAAATCCTGCCTATAGGTGTATCGGTAGTTAAAGACAGAGGTTAGGCAGAAGGCAAGTGGATGTAAATGGAGAAAACTGGCCAAGGAACCAACATACTAAAACAGACAGGTCAGGTTGGGAATGTAATAGAATGAAAAAGTACTAAACGACTATTTGGGTTACATAATAGTTAATGTTCACCCTAAGGAGGATTGATAATAGAATACCTGCAGAGGATCAAGGACAGAGTCACAGAATGAAATGCCAACCCTGGTACTGTTTATGATAAAATCAAGGTAATGCAATTAAAAAGGAATAGTAAGTAGAGCATATAAAACAGTCCGTGGGAACTATAAAAATCAGTCTTTGGAGATAAGGATATATTGGAAGGACACGATAAATAGGCAAATAAAACAGCAATGAAATGAAATTTGTAGGGCACCCAAATATGTGACAGAGTGATTCAGAATGTTCAATTAATTGATTCTGATGAAGTCCGTTTTGAACAAAAGTGCTAAATCCTTTTTTAATAAACAATGAAATCATTTGGTTTCTTTTCTTTGTTCGTTATTTCACGATGACGACACTGGAGGTTGTTACATCTTGTGAGGACACACCCGTACCTGTAATTTCTTTGTGGTGTTTGCGTTTTGTGCATTTCTTGGTATGTGGCCTTACAAGCACTTGTCGATTCAGAATCTTTCCCCTGGAAATATTTGTACATGCACTGTTATACCAAAAGTAGGCTGGCTTCACAAGATACTTCCCTAAGTGGAAAGCAGATGTTGGAGATGTGAAAGGGAAGAAACAGGAAATCAGAAAAATGTGTTTTAAGAGTATAATGAATTGACTGATTTTAAAACTGTACTAGTGACTACCCTGGCGGCAATATTGGGGGATCAAGGAACCATAAATAAGGAAGGGATTTTATTTAAGCTGGAGTGCAGACGTAGAGGTGCCAAGGAAACAGGAAGACACTAATAGAGCTTATTAGTGTTGGCAGACACAACAGCAATTATAAGAAACATTAAACCAATGCTGGCAGATGTACCGAGTGTTATGAAAGAAATTCAAGAAAAAAGGTTGAGATCTCGGAGAAGGAGTAAATTACTATTAAACAAATGTAATACATGCGAACAGTTTATGCAGTCAATAATACAGGACAATGGAGGAAGTTGGCTGCCAGGCAACAGACTAGAATGTGAAGACCTTTGGAAAATTGTTAGCAATGTTGATGGAAAGTAATTCTGTAAAGTAAAAGTGTGTTAATAACTAGAAATGCTCACCGTATATGAGCAAAGCTGGCTGCAATTCTAGTTTTGCTGGAGTTTTCATTTTGTTTTTACTGATTGTTTTTTCAGTGACCTTATCACTCATTGTTTTAATGTTTCTAATTGTAGAAAATTAATATTTAAAAAAGCTAAAGAAAGCATTTACAAAGTACTAAATCCATGGCATCTAAGGGTGAGGC
Source organism: Protopterus annectens (assembly GCF_019279795.1). NCBI lineage: Eukaryota > Metazoa > Chordata > Ceratodontiformes > Protopteridae > Protopterus > Protopterus annectens. The sequence continues at coordinate 1,630,352,348 of NC_056744.1, read as the reverse complement.
TAACCAGATGTCAAAGATTAGCATGTGATGTTGCGAAGTAAAAATGTCAGTTCCACCAAAATGACATTACTATTCTGCAGGTACAGGTAACAAAGATGGATGCCGTACAAAAACAGATTAAACCGGATAGCACAAATCACCACTATGCCACTGCAGAAGGAGAAAAAAAGCGTTGCAATGACTAAGTGCATAAAGCAAAAAGATGGCTCAAATCCAAGCAAATGGATGATGAAAACTAAATACACAGAAAAGAAGATGTAATGATGCACAGTAGGTGTGTGACAATGATGAAATGGGAGAGAACAAGGACACGTGCAGATCCTGTTCACAGGTCATACTGCTAATTTTCCAATAGCCCTACTGATGGGGGAGGGGATAAGAAAAAAAAAACATGAAAAGGAGTGCAAAAGTGATAATTTCAAAAAAGGGAATCAATGAAAAAGTCAGAAGTAAAAGACAAAAACAATGGACAAAGGAAAAGAGGTGTTTAGAAGCAGGTATTAAAGTATTCTTGGAAAAACAGCAAGAGGAAAACGGAGGAAGCTAAATGAAAGCATGACCTGGGATGAAGCCAAAAGTAAAGGAGCTTGACTTGACAGGTAATACGGGCAGGAGAACAGGTGGATATAACAGAAGGGATGGCTGACTGAGAAGGAGATAAACTATGCAATTCTCAAAATTGTACCATTAAGAAGGACAGTTACATAACATTCTGGGGGATGTGGTGTTTAATACTGAAAAAAGAAAAATGTCTTGAAAATAATGTGCTATACTTCTGAATGAGATACAAGCTATTCATGCTAAGCATGTTTTCATTTATGGTCAGAAAATGCTAATGCTCTATATGTTGTGTGTGGGGAGACTGGCAATTATAAATGGATTTTACACTGCATTTTACACTGTTTATTGCACTTTAAGTTACTAATTGTTGCAAATTGTTTCTGTAGGCTACACACTAAAGTGCGCTAGCCGATTTAAAGCATTTATAGCATTTACTGTCTGTTTTTCCTTGTCTCTGTAAAAAACAAAAATCTCTTGTTTTCCGCCTTACTGAACTAGAGTAGTCCAGTTTCAGAGTTGCTGATCCCTGGGCTTTGTTTTTAGTTCCTGTTACTGATCCATTGCCTTATTAGGGAGGAGGGAAGTTTCTTTGCTTACCAGTGGGAGTGGGAAGCACTGAGCAGCCTTTCTGTCCGATTTGGTGAAGTTTCAGCCAGAAACTAGTAGTCCATTGGTCGTTTGGGCCAATTCCTAGCTCCTTTCAGCCCCTGCTATAAAACACGCTAAACACGTTTTCCAGCTTGTACCAACTCAGCACAGATCCTCGTGGTGGCCTGCAGAGTGATCCAAGCAGCAGAGAGCTAAAAGAGTGACTTTCTACCAGATATAAGTATTTTTGTGGCTTTCCCACTGTTATTTAAGCTAGCGACTGCATTTCGCCTGTTTTATTGCTACTTTAAGTGATTTCTGCATTTTACACTGTTTATTGCACTTTAAGTTACTAATTGTTGCAAATTGTTTCTGTAGGCTACACACTAAAGTAGGCTAGCCGATTTAGAGGATTTATAGCATTTGCTGTCTGTTTTTTTCCTAGTCTCTGTAATAAAACAAAAATCTCTTGTTTTCCTGCATTACTGAACTAGAGTAGTCCAGTTTCAGAGTTGCTGATCCCTGGGCTTTGTTTTTAGTTCCTGTTACTGATCCATTGCCTTATTAGGAAGGAGGGAAGTTTCTTTGCTTACCAGTGGGAGTGGGAAGCACTGAGCAGCCTTTTGTCTGATTTGGTGAAGTTTCAGCCAGAAACTAGTAGTCCATTGGTCGCTTTGGGCCAATTCCTAGCTCCCTTCAGCCCCTGTTAAAACACGCTTAAACGCCAGAAGCCGATTTAGCTGAGTTACCACTGTTGCACACAAGAGCAGCGGTGGTTAAACAAGGTTAAACTATTTGGGCCATCTAAATTCCACTCTTCCAATTTTCCCTTAAAACTACCTTCCTCGAGCTGTACTGCTGATCTAACCAGCATATCCTATAACTGAAAAGTTCATCTCTACTTGATACCAAAGTAGACTATTCTCTATCTGTAAAGCCTAGCACTTACTCCTACAGTACTTGCACCTTGATAAAGCACTCTTATTATAGATAGTACCCCACCAGCCTAAAACCCACTTCCCCCGGAGTCCTTTGAAAGTCACTTTATCTACTACTTCTAGTATGTCGAGGGATCAGTTGCTAGTGTCCTCTCCAGCTCAACTGGTGAACCTGGGAATATTGAGGCAATGTTACAACTGCCTCATGTACACAGACAATCCTCTCCTTCTCCCACAAAACACAAATACATGAGAGATGCAACTATACGGCCAAACTGGAGGCTGAGCTCTCTCAACATAGGACTGGCAAGACCAGACAGGAGGAGAAGGTAACAACACACAATACATACCCAGTCACACATGGTACCATCACAACTTCAAATCATACACATACTCACACAAAGACATACTCGGAGGCTCTGATCAAAAATTTACCAAAACAGCAGAGGCCACCAAAGCAGACACCCAAACAACTACCACCTCACGACCCAACACATGCAACACATAGACCACACAGTCAGAGTGTCAAACAGTCACAGCCCTTAAGGCCAAACAAAATGCCAGACACACTTGTCATTGGTGATTCCATAGTCATACACACTGACGTCCCGCTCACCAGACTGAGTAAAGAGAAGGTCACAGTAAGCTGCCTGTCGGGCGCTAGAATCCGCCACATAACGCAAGCACTCAGGTCTCTCAACAGCAGGTACAAGCACGACTCAGTCATTGTCCACGCTGGTGTCAACGACCTGAGACGCACCTCCTTGGACTACATGAAAAGGGACATCGAGGAGCTCTCTGATTATGTAGCCCAGGCAGGTATGACCCTGACCTTGAGCAGTATCCTACCTTCACCTAGAATGATGCCACAATACAATGATAAGATGATCAGCTTTAATAATTGGCTTAAATTCTGGTGTCATTCAAAGGGGATCCAATGTCTGTCTGCCTGGGATGACATGCTGGACAAGCCACGCTGTTTCAAGGGACGGCTTGCACCTGTCACCCTGGGCTTCCGGATATTGGCAAAGGCTCTTGCCACCCCATAGTGCCTTTTTAGGCAAGGCTCAAATTCTAAACCTACCACCCTAGAACACCAAAAAGGAAAAAACTAAGGGTAATGCTGCTCAATGCCAGAAGTCTCAATCTCAAGATGCACGCACTGAGGCCCTTCTCAATATGGAGAACATCGATGTCTGTGCTGTGACAGAAACCTGGTTCAAGGCTCCTGAGAGCACCCCAGCACTAACAGGTTTCACCTCATATCATGCCCGCCCCAAAATCCGGACAACACCAAGAAAGGAGGGGTGTCCATATTCATAAAGGACACCCACACCTCAAGGTTGGTGGCAACGACGATGCATCGGAGACCATCCAGGTGCAATTAACCATAGGCAAGACTGCTCTGCAATTTGTAGCATGTTACAGGCCACCCTCTCAAACTCAGGAACCTCACATGGCCTTCCTGAAAACATTGGAGGATAAATGTATCTCCAAACACCATCATACTAGGTGACTTCAACTACCCTAATATAGACTGGGAACACTACGTAAGCCCGAACACTCTAACCCAAAGATTCCTGGAGTTCATAAACTCAAATGCCATGGAACAACTAGTCACCATCCCCACAAGAGGAGAAAACATACTTGATCTCATCATCACGAACATGGGATCAAAATGTTCAACACCGGAAGTATACCCCTCACTGGTGAGATCAGATCATAAACTAATCTCGCTGGAGGTCCTCATCCCGCCCCCACCTGAAACAAAAAGACCACAGTGAAAAACTTCTCAAAAGCCGATTTCACACTTCTAAAACTAGTGTGGTCTCCTTTAAGGCCCCTGAGCCAGTGGTAAACATTACTCAAACCGCTGAATCACTTACAAATGCCTTCTACCAGCACCTACAGGACTGCATGGATCAGGCAATCCCAAACAAAACTAAGACTCTCTGTACCAATGGCAACCAGTCTGGTGGACCCCAGCCATAAACAAGCTCTACAACAAAAGGAGGAAGCTACTACAAGATAGAGCAAAATCCTTGTAAGGTAAGACACCTTTGATCATTATAAGTAAAAACTAAGAGCTCTCATAAAATCATCCAAGGCAAATTTTGAGAGAAAAATCGCCAAGGACTCTAAAGAGAATCATAAGGCCTTCTTTAGCTATGTTAGAAACCTAGGAGGAAACTCCCAGATATGCTCAGAATTAGTTCAAAATGATGTGAAAATTACTGAACCTACACACATTGCCAACATACTGGCTGACAGGTTCAGTGCAAACTTCTCCCTCCCCCAAAAGGAGAGATATCTATTCCAGAGGATTGTAGCCCCCAAACATCTCCAACGCCCAGGTGAGAACTGCCCTCACTAAGGCAAAAACACAGCATCCATGGGACCGGATGGTGTCCCCGGCTGTGTGCTTCATGAACTCAATGAGGAATTAAACCCACAGTTAGGACAGCTGTTTAATCTTAGCCTCACCTCAGGATACGCACTCAAGGAGTGGCGCACGGCGACTGTGGTCCCACTTCATAAGGGCGGTGCCTCCACAGACCCTGAAATTACCGCCCCATTAGCTTGACAAGCCTTATCTGCAAAGCCATGGAGAGGATCATAATGGAACTCATAAATAAAGACATAGGGAACTTGCAGACTTTGGATCCAACCCAGTTTGGCTTTGTCAAAGGC